>NC_068939.1:1333645-1633645 GCF_016801865.2 Culex pipiens pallens
AATTACAGAAAATATGCAAATTTTGAGTTTATGAAAATTGCACAATTTATTAATTTCGCATCCAAGGAGATCTATGCAAATGATTTTATTTATCAAAACATTCAAAAAACTAAAAACAATAAAAAAACTATTTTTTTAAAACTTGAATATATTTGAAAGAATATTCGAAAACATCTCATTAATTTGAAACAATTTTATTATACTTTAATTTATTGGGGATTTTTTACATCTTCTTATCATTATATTTTGACTGTTATGGGTTCTATATAACTCCGAAAGAAATCAAATTTTCATTATTCAAGATGAACATTTCAAAGCATTTTTGTTTACAGCTTTGTTTACAACTGGTGCTTAGAACCTTTCAAAAACTAACACGAGTATTGTCCATTCACTTTTTAAAAAATAATCTATTTGCTTTTTTTTTGCCATGGAATAGAACTTAAAACATTGCAACCAAGCGTCCCAATAACTCAAAACTCCTCCCTTTCACTTGCTCTCCTTCTTTCTGTGATCGAATATGACTCACAATGGTTCACCATTAAACATCCAGGATCCAGGAACAAATTGCCAGGCGCCTCCATGGATACATTCTAAGAATGAGAAATCAATGGAGACGCTTGGTTTCTTAAAACGGTTACATAGCAGATTAAATTCTGTCGATTGGAGCGTGTTCAGGGAGCCCAAATCTATCATAATATGACAAAACTGAAGCTTTACTGACATAAACTTGAAAAATGTTGAGTTGTGTTTTAGATCAAAGTTCGTCTAGGGATAGGTTCGGGTTGAAAAGT
Source organism: Culex pipiens pallens (assembly GCF_016801865.2). NCBI lineage: Eukaryota > Metazoa > Arthropoda > Insecta > Diptera > Culicidae > Culex > Culex pipiens. The sequence goes on from NC_068939.1 coordinate 1,334,437, forward strand.
ATTACAATTTAATTTTACAAATCCGTCAGTAAAAAAAAAGGATTGATAAGAGAATGCACTTATTTAAATTTAATACATAGGTACAGAACATAGATCACTTATCTATGAATTTCAGTTCTCATTCTGAGAGTTGAAAGACATCGTGGTCCAATGGAAATTTCCAGAATAAATTTGTGGGTAATTTTTAAGCTTAGAATGATGTGAAGTCGACTTTGTTATTTTGTGATGGGTCCCTCCAAAAGCGAAGGCTTTGCGCCTTTTTCGACCAATTTTGTTCAACTAAAACAAAATAAAAGCGATTTGTAGATCTCGCAAGACGTATAAATTGCTTCCAAAAGGTTGCAAAGTGTTGCGTCGTTCCACAGAAATCGACCAACTACAAAACGTTACGACTCCGCGTACAGAAGATTTCTACAGAATAAAAACGAAGAACTCTGTACCTTGTAGTACAAACAATTGAAAACATTGGAAATCCTTCAACAACAATCATGGAGTTTTCACTGCACTTAACTAAGGATATAAAGTTAATAAAGCCGTTGCAAATATTTTTCAATGTTCATTTCGCCCCCCTCCCTCCCCCTTCAAAAAGGGCCCAAAAAATTCGGGGCAAACATTTTAGTGTTAACCTTAAAAAAAATTACTGGAAATACCAAGAAATTAATTTGAAATGTAATTTTTTTGAACAATAAATCATCAATACTGAGCATTGATGATTGCAAAACAACTGGACTGATGTAAAATCTAGTTTTAATCACATTTGTCATTCGTATGTTGAAACCGGAAAATTTAATTTTTATATTTTTTTTTGTTGAAATATTTGGGGTTATGTGGATATCAACCATGATTTGTATCAACCACAATTATAGTTTTGTGTATAACTTCTAAAGCACTCTAACAAACTTAAGAGTTTTCAAAGGGACTTATGTGACCCTTAACCGGACCAAACGGAACAAATTTCCAAAATAAATGATTTTTTAGAACAAAAAAGCTCCGATTACGTCCAATCAAGCTCTAATTTGGGATTTGGGCTCAGTTTGCCTAACGAATCAAGCCTCTAATGTTAACGGGCAATAATTTTTGTTATACTCTCATGTTCAAATTTCAATTCAAAGAAACTGAAGGTAAGTTAATTTATGTTTTTTCACAGGTTCAGGATAGTTTCAATTTAACAAAACAATTTGCCCATTGTGTTATTTTTGGTGAATATTTTTCAAACAGTTTAGATTTTGTATTTCTATTTTTATTTTATTTTTCAAAAATAAACCATAGGCCCCTGTACTGCCCCTGATCGCAAAATGGGCAAAAAGGACTGCACAACCTCAATTCCAAGGGAAACATAAAGTTTGAAGTCCCCAGCAACGCGTGCTTTTTTAATTTTTCAAAATTATTTAAGAGGCAGTATTTGTAGATTCTGCTCGGTTTGTTCTAGAGGTCGTATCGAGGTGCTCCGATTTGGATGAAACTTTCAGGGTTTGTTTGTCTATACATGAGATGAACTCATGCCAAATATGAGCCCTCTACGACAAAGGGAAGTGGGGTAAAACGGGCATTGAAGTTTGAGGTCCAAAAAACATGAAAAATCTTAAAATTGCTCGCATTTCCGTAAAACTTCATCAATTCCAACTCTCTTAGATGCATTCGAAAGGTATTGTGAAGCCCTTCAAAATGTGCTATAGACATCCAGGATTGGTTTGACTTTTTCTCATAGCTTTTGCAAATTACTGTTAAAAATGGATTTTTTTAAAACCTTAATAACTTTTGGCAACAGCCTCCAACACCCATACTCCCATAGGTCAAAAGTTAGGGAATTGCATGGTTTTAGTCCTACGGTATTAACTTTTTGGCCAATCGCAGTTTTTCTCATAGTTTTACGATTTTTCTAGAACAAACATTTTACAACGTTAGTTTTTGCCCTGTAGGCCCAGAAGATGGCACTTTTTGGTCTCAATTTTGTCATATTCGGAATCCTCGGACAATTTCACGTAAGTTAGAAGTATTGGAGTTGTAATTTTGATTTAAAAAATAATTAAATAAAACATTTTTGTGAAAAAAGAAATAGATCTTATTTACCCTATGATCAATACGTCAAATGCTGTATCAAGTAGGCGAAAACCTGTTTTACCCCTAATCCGACAAAATGCTAAATAATATTTTAATTAATTCTAAATGGCATTTTTTCCAATCAAATTCAAAATTCCAACACCTCAATCTAATGTTAAATTTTCTGAGGATTCCGAATATGGCAAAATTGAGACCAAAAAGTGCCACTATGGAGGCCTACAGGGCAAAAACTAACGTTGTAAAATGTTTGTTCTAGAAAAATCGTAAAACTATGAGAAAAACTGCGATTGGCCAAAAAGTTAATAACGTAAGCTTATAGTCCATAAAATTCCCTAACTTTTGACCTATGGGAGTATGGGTGTTGGAGGCTGTTGCCAAAAGTTATTAAAGTTTTAAAAAAATCCATTTTTAACAGTAATTTGCAAAAGCTATGAGAAAAAGTCAAACCAATCCTGGATGTCTATAGCACATTTTGAAGGGCTTCAAAATACCTTTCGAATGCATCTAAGAGAGTTGGAATTGATGAAGTTTTACGGAAATGCGAGCAATTTTAAGATTTTTCATGTTTTTTGGACCTCAAACTTCAATGCCCGTTTTACCCCACTTCCCTTTGTCGTAGAGGGCTCATATTTGGCATGAGTTCATCTCATGTATAGACAAACAAACCCTGAAAGTTTCATCCAAATCGGAGCACCTCGATACGACCTGTTTCACATCGGTGAAAAACTCGCTCTTAAACTAGGTCGAATGGTTTTTTCTTCATAGTTTGTATGGATAATTAGAGTGGTTCGTCGCTGTTGCAGACAATCCAAAAAATTATCGTAAGTGTACGTTTTTTCGCACGTCTAGAGTTTTTTTAAAGGTCCTATTAACATATGAAACACACAATAATAATAATATGAATACTCTAAAACAAATAAAAAATAATCATACTAACTGAGCAAGTCACACAAACTCTTGAAACCCCATTCGTTGAGCTAACATCACCCCCAGCTGGAAAGAGCCTACTCAGTCGCCAATCGGATTCGGTCGCGTTCGGCACGTTTTTCTTTCCCTCGCTGTTCCGTGTGTCCGTGTTAGAAAACGAAAAAAAAGTCTTGAAAAAATATGAACAGGTATTTTCTCCGCTTCGTCCTAACACCCGCGAAATTCGGAAGCCCCAGCTGGTTCACCATCCAAAAGGGGGAGAAAAATAATTAATCTTAAGAATCAGATTTTTCAAAGCATACTTCGTTACGTTTTGGGGGAAACCATTCAAATTCTCCCCAGGCCTATTGCGCGGAAAAATTGTGGAAAAATTCGTCACAACAAAAGGAAAAGTTGCGTTTCCAAGGATCGCCCGAAAGAATGTGTAAAGAAATGAAATGAAAAATTGTGCTCAACTGATTAGAGAACGGGTGGAAAAACAGCGGTGATGACGATGGTGGTGTAATTAATGTTGCTGAAAACAAACGTAGAGAAAAAACATCCGCGAGTTTGGCGCTTGCATCTGTGCATAAGTCGAGTGAGTGTATAGTAAATTGATCAAATGAGGTCTAGTGCATGTAACACAATACACTAGATAAGCGACCCGTTCGCGCCAGTGACGTATGCATCGTGCCACAGAGGACAGCTTTGCTTGCTGGCTCTAGTATGACGACGGCGACTAGTTGCAGTTTTGTACATATTACACTGTGTGGCAAAATTATGAAGATGCTAAATTTCAAAATTGTTAAGGCAAACATGAGAACAGTTATTTTTTATGCTATTGATTCATAATTTTATTTTTTTCAATGCAAATAAAAAAGATAACTTTGAATAGTGAAAGCTTCTTCATGGAACAAACAATTTTCAAAACATTTCGTTTCTGTGTTAGAAAGTGCAACAAGTGAGTGTATTAGTCTAAAAGTGCAACAGGGCGTTCTCATGCGATTGAGCGAGAGACATTGAATTCTAGTTCGAGCGTTTAGAAACGACAACTATTCCCCGGGTGGAAGTTGTCTATCGCCGATGCACACCACAACAAAACGTGTGTAAATAAAAGTGCATATTTGCAAGTGCAGCTTGGAACGCACACTCCAGCAGCGCGCCCGCGCCTGAATGCAACAGTTTGCTTCGAGGGTTCCGCGGCAAGTTGTACCTACTAAGCAAAACCGTTGACTGTGTGTTGATCGTAGTAGACCGAGCGTTTGGATGTGTGCGTATTGCCGTTGACGCGCCGTTGCGCGGCCATGATGGCGGAAATTATTGTGTAATTTTCAATTTGGGGTGGTGTTTTTCCTCCGGCCAAAGTGGTGAAATAGTGCCTAAAAGTGCCGGAATTTGGCGAAAGCTGCTTCCGCAAGTGTCCAGGTGTGCCAAAGTGTTGGAATTTGTGTGCGAAAGGTGCTGAATCAACGAGTGTTAAAGTAGAAATTTTACCCAGTAGACATCGCACAGTTTGGCGGTCCAAGATCCTGATTGCTGAGGTGGCAAAGCAGGCTACGCGTGTGCGAGGGGGTTGTGGGAGGGCAGGAAGAAGGGGAAAACGGGTGGTCGGACTGTGGACAGGTGGAAAAGTCATCGCAGTTGGCGTTGGGTAATTAAGTTATTCAATAAGAACCATATGTTACGACGACGCAACGAATGTGACCAGGTAGGCAATGGAAAAGAAAACAAATATTTCCGGCGGAAGAAAGGAACAAAAACAGGATATGGATTGGTAAATCAAAGTGTGTGAGTGGCGCCAATATGTTAGTTTTGAGCTAAAAATCATTAGAAAATGTTTCTTAGTATAAATCTAAACAAATAAATACTATATAAAAGTGCGGAATAATGCGGAACAACTCTTCTTTTCACGATTACAGCAAAATATTTGATTGATGTGTAATGTTAGACCCTTTTATTAAATTTGAATTTTTTTGAGTTTTAAACGACTTTTAAAAATTAAAATCCCTGAAATCGCCAAGAATGACCAATTTTTTTGGAAATTCCTATTTTTTTTTATTTGGATGAAACTTTTCATGTACTTTTTCTATGACCAAAGAAGTAATTTTGCATCATTTGTCCGTCCATAAAAGCTTCCGTTCAATTTTGACAGCTGTCCAATATAAAAATCTAATTGATGAAATAATCAAAAATCTATATCTTGAGAAAGGATTCGATTTGGTGTCTTTGGGAAAGTTGTTGGTTTTGCTTAGGAGCTATCAAATAAAAAAATATGATTTGAAAAAAAAAACATATTTTTCTTAAATTCGAGTTTTTACTCAAAAATTAATTGAACAAAATAACAATTTTTAAAATTCTTAATTTTTGATATGCTTAAGATGACAAAAAATGTCACCATTTGAGCTATGGCACAAGTTAATTAAATTCATTTCACAGAGTTACTAATTCTTGAAAAATCAAGATTGGGTTGAAAAAAAAAATATTTTATGTCTAATTTTCAAAATGTTTTACCATGATTACACAATGCTCTTCATATTATTTCAGTTGTTTGTATGAAGTTTGAATTCCTTCATATGATCCCATATTTCCACAACCGGCTGTCCAATATGGGATTGTAAACACATATTCGCGTCGGGATAAAATTTTAACCATTCTCCACCTTAATGACAACGGTCTCAACAGCAGCATCTTATTGCATGCCTTGAAAATTAATGAGATAAAAATACTATGTTTACCACCATGATTAAACGGGAATTGTCTCAACAGCAGCATCCCATTGCTTGCCTTGAGGTAACATTTCAACCCTGAACCTCATTTATGCCACTGGTCGCCAGGGAAGGTATTTGCCGATGGGCCTCTAAAAAGCTTTTTTAATTTATTTCCTTCCAGTTAAGGAATTTACTATAATCATGTATGGAGCACTTGTAGATATTTTACTAATGAACAACTTTGTACAACATTGTTTTGTTCTAAACTGAATGCTGTTGACATTAGAGCGTAAACAAAAATCCCCTCACCATCGCGAGTGAGGGACGCCGATGGTGGCATTTTTAGACATTGTTTACGCTCTAGTGTCAACAGCATTCACTTTGGAACAAAACAATGTTCTACAAAATTGTTCGTTTGTACAAAATCTACAATTGCTTCATACATCATTATAGTGAATTCTGAAACTGGAAGGTAATAAATCAAACGAGGGCTTCGCGATGGTTTTTTGCCATTTGCCATCCCTGCTGGTCGCATCGCTTGCTTAGGGCGAATTCCAGACCTTCACCCTTCACAACTACCAACTCCACGCGACACTTGCGCAGCCTTGTTGTTTAAATTCGATCAAATTTGGTCAAGCGGTCAGTTTCATCGAGTCCCACAATTGGGTTGGAAAAAAGACTGCGGTTTCGCTACCTTTTTCTAAGTAGGTTCAGCATCAACATTTCCTGTGCTCCTAATCCTTTTTCCGGCGAATGGTGCAGATAGGAGCGGCCGGCAATGGATGGCTTTCATCGTGCTGTCTGTCATGTTCGGGCAGAATTTAATTCCCTTTAATCAATTTCTAAGCAACTCTGGCTGGACAATCATCACGAAATCTAGTCTGTATCCCGCTAAGATCACCATCTCCATGCGAATGCGAATTTTCTAGATCTGTTGTCTCAAAATTCAAAATTTCTTAATAGTTTTATAGCCTCTTTGATAATTTATGCAGAAATAAAAAAATACACATTGTATTCTAAATACTTTGAAGGCAGGGAGGACAAAAACTTGAAACGACATTTGAATTGGCCTTATTATAAAAAAAAAAACATATTTTGTACAAACGCAATACAGTCCAGACTCGATTTTTTGGAGGTTTTAGATAAATTTCACTTCGGAATGACCCCTAAATAACAGTGATGCCAGTTGGTTAAGAGGCATGTTTTGTAAATATTGCTCGGTTTGTTCTAGAGGTTGTATCGAGGTGCTACGATTTGGATGAAACTTTCAGCGTTTTTGCAAAAAAGATATTAAAAAATCTATTTTTAACAGTAATTTGCAAAAGCTATGAGAAAAAGTTAAACCAATCCTGGATGTCTATGGCTCATTTTGAAGTGCTTCAAAAGACCTTTCGAATTTTTTGGAATTTTGGACTTCATTGCCCGTTTTACCCCACTTCCCTTTGTCGTACAGGGCTGATATTTGGCACAAGTTCATCTCATGTATAGACAAATAAACGCTAAAAGTTTCATCAAAATCGGAGCACCTCGATACGACCTGTTACACATTGGTGAAAAACTCGCTCTTAATCATTGTTGTAATGTTGAAGTGAATTTTATCAGTTGAAGAAAAATATACCATTGCTTTGCTATGTTTATTGTGAATTCATCAAATTCTCAACAATGAGGTTAAAAAAGTTAACATTTTTGCTGCAATTCCATCTAAATGTTAATTGATTGGCACTCAGTGGCTTCATCAATTTTCTCATCTAAAATTTGAATACAATCTACCTTCCAAAAGGACCTGTTGATCGAGCCAGAGGGACTCGTTTCCAGCTGGACCGTGAAACGCTGAACAAAACTTCCAACTTGGATCGATTGCACAAGGGGCTTCCCCCAAACACAATCGAACGTTTGTTCCACCGCATTTCACTTTCTTTACGGGGCAAAGGGACGACCGCACCGGACCGGTAAATATTGATTCAGAAGGCAACCCCCCAAATTGAGGGCGGTCAGCGAATGTTTTCAGCGACAGTGAGGGGTGGTGGTGGAACGATTTCATAACAGGATATTTACTTACCTCGCTCCCACCATCCTCCCTCACCTTTTTTCCCCTATTCTCCTTTTTCAAGTTGTTTGTTTGCATGGGTGCTTGTACTGATGATGACGGCTCACAATAAACCACCCTCTCGGCATTCTCTCACTCACTCAGGCTCAGGCTCCTGGGACAGTATTGTTGTTTGTATTTTTACCTGCAATTGATGTGAGTAAACAACGAATGGAACGCGAAAAATGCGCGCGTTGGTGTGTGAGGAAAACAACTCACACTTTTAAGCTGTATTTGCGTGCTCTTTATTGTGGTGGAAAATTGCAATGTCGTTGTGTGATTAGGGATGTTAGAGGGGGTAATTTATTTTTTTTTCTCACAAAATTGAGAGTTCAAAAATAATACTCAAATTTAGATAATTTTAATATTTATTTATTTTATACTCGACCAATTGATCTAAATTTCAAAAATTAAAACATCATAGAAAGGTTGCACACTGCACTGCACAGTGGGAAAAAGGCCAAAAAGTTGCCGCAACATGATTTTGTGCAAATTATCGAATGGTGTACATCAAAAGCTTTGTTTTTGCACCATGAAAAATCGCACTGCACGGACCGGTGGCCGGAGTACAGGGCACCGGATGATCCGCATTTTTGGAATTTGTATCAGATTTATCCAATTGTGAACTGATACGTTTTCTTCTAACATGAAAAGTCATTAAAAAAAATCGACATTTGGTATACTGCCCATGTTTGTATAAATGTCCCATATGCAAACACAGCAAGCTGAGAGAAACGCATTTAAAGTTTGTCCCACATGTTAAGTAACAATAATAAGTAACTGTGAATATTTTGAGCGAAATCGGTCGCTTTTTATCGTTGAAGTTTGGGAAAAAAATTCTTATAATAAAAAAACGTCTTCTTTAATTCGTTAATAACTTGTCCGAGTTAACTCGGATCGTTTTGCGGCTTTTGACAAAATTGTTTGTCATAAAATTTTACATAAGAAACTCGCACTTGACAATGATCCGACAGTCGACACATTTAACGCCACCTTTTGCGGAATTTTTTAATTTTTTGCTTTTCCCATAATTTTTTTTGAATATTCAACGATAAAAAGCGACTTTTATCCCTTAACTGATTCGAATCAAAATTGGAACAGTTACTTATTTTTACCTGAAGAATCGAGCCAAGGGGTATCTCTTGAGATTTTACAAAATTTTAAGTTTTTTTTGTCATCCTATTAGTTATGCAAAACAATACTAGTATAACATTAAATACCGTCATCAGGAGTGACATTGGGTCTGGGGGGTGAGATTCGGTCATACAAATTTCAGCATTTTTGTATGATCCAATTTCACCCCCCAGACCCAATGTCACCCCTGATGAAGGTACCATAAGATCCATCGGAACCGGTTCCACTGATCTCCGGTGGCCACATCCGGAACCACATTTGCAAACGGTGTAAAATAGTTATGCGACGTATCAAACTTCTTTATTTTGGTTGGAGAGTATCCTAAAGATGTATTTTTGGCTCCTTGACCGGTTCTCAGGTTCTCCGATGGCAACATCCGAAGACGATATTTGGCAAACACCTGAAACCACTATTGCGACATATCAAACATCATGTTTTTAAAAGAGGAGTGTATAACTTACGTCCCCATTCAAAATCAATAATTTTGATACGTCGCATGATTACGCTGTTTCCTACAGCTGTTCCGGATGTGGCCACCGGAGATCGGTGGAACCGGTTCCGACGGGTTTTAAAATGATTCAAAAATAAACTGCTTCAAAACTGAATTGAATTTTATGAAAATTAAGCCATGTGATGTTGAATAGGTCAGAAAATCTTATCAAATAAAATAACTAAATTTCAAATTTCAGTCCTGATATTCTAAATTTCGGAATATGAGTGTCACTATATCTAGAGTTTTTTTTTTAAAGGTCGTATTAACTGTTGTGTTTCATACGTTTATAGGACCTTTTCAAAAAAAAAAAAGCTCTAGATATGTTGAACACACATTACAGTTATGCTTCTATCAAAAATTTGCAGAATATCAATGAATTTTAGCGTTGCAAATATTGTTCAAAGTTTGCAAATTCAAATACATAAAATATTGGGCCGTTGCAAATATTTTTTGAAGTTTATGTCCCTCTGACCAAAGTCGAGGGGGGGGGAGGGGGGGAGGTGCAAAAAATAAAAAAAGAGTAGATATTGAAACTACGAGCCATGGTTTCAACATTTTAACCAGTTGTTTTGCCATCATTAGTTACCAAAATATCTAAGTATTGACGAAAACTTTATTTTTTTTGCGGAATTTTTTTTTGCGCTGCTGTACATTGGAATTTCATAAAAATTCAAAACATTTTTAAACAAGCCCAAACATGCTAAATATGATTATCAATGCAGAAAAATGCATTTTAGATTGTTTTCAGTTGATTAGACTTCTATTTTCATGTAAATTTTGAAGTGCTTTGGGGAAATATTTTTTTTTGCCGCATGATTTTTCAGACCAATTTTGAAGGGGGGAGGGGGGTGGGGTGTTAAAATTCGTAAGTCGGTAGCAAATTTTTTGGCTCAACAGTTGCGGTTTTTGATCTCCTGAAAATATCTCCAAAATAAAAAAAAATACGAATTATGGGAAATTGACTTTTTGTGAAAAAAGTTAATTTAAAAATCGCCAAAACATTTTTCCGTGTGCCTATATACCTACAACCAGGGTTGTTAAAATATCAAAATATCAGCTCTCAGCAACTACAATTATCTCGCCTGAATATTCATGCCTCAAATACAACTGCTCTTCTCTCTTCATTGAAACTCTCAGCGCCGAACATAGCCGAACACGATTTCGTGTTTACCCACTCGCGATTGACATTTTCCTTTTCTCTCTCATTCTCGCTTCCACGATCATCCTACCGCAACAGCGTTTAACCACAAAAGCCGCCACAAACCCAATTTTGCAAACGCAGTTTGAAGGGGCGTCATGCGTGGTCGGCTCCTAATCGCCATCTCGCGTTCTCTCATTGCAGTTTTCGGAGAGGTTTAGAGACTCAGCGGTGAGAGCGCATAGTCGAGGAAAAGGGAAGGAGTGATAGAGAGAGAGTGACATCGCTGGGAATCACGAGACACAACAAGAGATCTCACAAGCTATAGTGACGGCCGCTATACTCTCGGATATTTTTTGTGCAGAGATAATCTATTGATAGCTTTTCTATCACTCTTTTGCAACACTGCCTACAACTTTGCCAAAGATAACAAATTGATCAGAAAATTCCTTTAAAAGTTGCAGTTTTTTTGAATATTTACGTAACACTTGCATGGACAACTACCAAAATTGTATGGAGACTTGTATGGGTTATAATAATTTTCTTTGATGAAAATTTAATTTTAAAATTGATTGTTTTAAATTTATTTTTACGTCTTGTTTTTTTTTAAAATAGTCATTAGTAATTTGAGACTTTTTCTCTAAAAATCTGTAAAAATTGAAAGCGATTTGTGCAATTAAAAAATAACGAATTGAATACAAAAACTCGTTGAAAAAGAAAATTATGATTGATTGACAAAAATATATTTAAAAAAAAACTAAGTTTTGGACTTGAACAACCCAAAGGACATAACAACACCAGATTTTTTCCTCACTGTAATGCGATACCTCACCGTACACCATTGCGAGTGCCCTATCTGTGAGTGTGTTTGTCGTGCATTCAACAAGCCCAGGTTGATTGATAAGTCCAATCGAGTCCCTGCGTGTGTGTTTGTGTGTGTAAGTCTTGTACCTACGACGGTTTCCAATGGCAATCGGATGACGGGGGTGATGATGCTGCAAATATCGTAATTGTGTATTCCGTTTGGGGAGAGCATTCTGATGGATGGATGAAAATCCAATTCCGCACATGATGCCACCGCTGGTGGTTGGGATTTTCCGACTTCTGCTTTATATTAAAATAGACTGTCGTATTTTTTTAATTAATTATGTATTTGCTTTCAGTACATTCCATGAAACATGACCAACGAATCAATGATTGCCCAGAACAACAGTGAATCGAATATTTAGTGCCAAGCATTATATTTGTAACGGAAAAGATAACTAAATGTGATAAAAAATAGATATAAGTGTAAAGCAAACAAAAGTGTTTTCTGTAACAGAACAAAGTGTAGTGTGAAACAAATTTTAAACGTTGCTTGGGAATACTTTAAGAAACAGTCAAAATTGATCCCCCATCACCAACCATGATGGACGATGATAATGACGACAAAGATGATACGAAAAGGTAGTGAGCTTAAATGTGACTAAATAAAGTTTAAATCTAACAGAGTAATATGCTTGCAGAAAATCTCGCAATCTCAGCGAGAAGAAACGGCGCGATCAGTTCAACCTGCTCGTCAACGAGCTCAGCTCGATGGTGTCCTCGAACAGCCGCAAGATGGACAAGAGCACCGTGCTCAAGTCGACGATCGCGTTTCTCAAGAGCCACAACGAGATTGCGGTGCGGTCTCGCGTGCACGAGATCCAAACCGACTGGAAGCCGTCGTTCCTCTCGAACGAGGAGTTTACCCACCTGATCCTGGAGGCGCTGGACGGGTTCATCATCGTGTTCTCCTCGACGGGACGGGTGTTTTACGCGTCGGAGAGCATCACCTCGCTGCTGGGACACTTGCCGGTAAGTTTGGGATTTTTGGCCTATTATAAGGTTGTTACAATGATCCTCTTTTCAGAGCGATCTGTCCAACATGACGGTCTACGACATGGTTTACGAGGATGATCAGAACGATCTGTACAACATTTTGTTGAATCCGGCCGCCGTCGTTGATCCACTGCAGACTGGTATTTCCCGCGAGAACCAGGTCACGTTCGCGTGTTACATAAAGCGAGGAACGGCCGACTACCGGTCGGAGGTTTCCTATGAACTAGTACAATTTACCGGGTATTTTAGTGAGTATGACGGGCGACTGGAAGGGTAAACATCTTGGCTAACATTAAATTTCAACCCTCAGGAAGTGACGTGGATGCGGACTCGTTGATGACCACGTCCAGGTTCAGCACCTACATGAACGACGCCGACACGAGGCTAATCTTTGTTGGTACGGGACGATTACAGACGCCCCAGCTGATTCGGGAAATGTCCATTGTGGACAGCTCCAAGAGCGAGTTCACCTCCAGGCATAGCTTGGAGTGGAAATTTCTCTTCCTGGACCACCGAGCACCACCGATCATCGGGTATTTGCCGTTCGAAGTGTTGGGAACTTCCGGGTATGATTACTACCACTTTGATGATTTGGAGAAGGTGGTGTCCTGTCACGAAGCTTGTAAGTAGTCAGTTGTCTCAATCCTAGAAAACAAATCACTCGAAACATCTCTCCCTTTCCAGTGATGCAAAAAGGAGAAGGTACCTCGTGCTACTATCGATTCCTGACCAAGGGTCAGCAGTGGATCTGGTTGCAGACACGGTTCTACATCACGTACCACCAGTGGAACTCCAAACCCGAGTTTGTCGTGTGCACTCATCGGGTCGTAAGTTACGCAGACGTCATGAAGCAGTTCCGGAACCAAACTGGTGGAGAGAACAAGTTCGCCGAGGACGCCGACAGCGTGAGCGTGGGAGTGGAGCGGAAGTTTCAACCCGGATCATCCCAGAGCTTACTGGCGACGTCGCCGTGGAGTTCGAAGAGTTCACGAACGTCCCGGATAGCACCGACACCGGGAGGTTCACCCACGGGAACGTCGTCCCGGGGAAGGCACCGGTACAACACCTACCAGGGACCGGGTTCGGATTCGGCGACCTCGATGTCGGCGGAATCACACGCCAGCCGGCAGTCCATGATGACGACGCATAGCTCGGTGAGTGTTTGAGTTTTTTAATGAGTTACTTAAATTCAGTCAAAATTCACAATTCATATGTTCAAGAATGTTTAAAGAACACAAAAAACTTCAAAATCTTAAAAATTGCAATGAAAATTGAGACTGAACCGATTCAAAATTCAAAATCATCAGCATTAAATTCTAAAATTTTAAAACCTAAAAAAATAAACATTTAGAATTATGAAATTATGCTATTTAAGAATTTTGAATTTGGGAATTCAGGAATTAAGTAATTTAGGAATTGAAGAATTTGTGAATTTAGGAATTTTATAATTTAGGAATTAAGTAAGAGTTCAGGAATTTAGGAATTCAGGATTTTAAGATTTTAGGAATTTGATAATTAAGGAATTGAGGAATTTAGGAATTTAAGAATTAAAGAATTTAGGAATCTAAGAATTTAATAATTTAGGAATTTAGGAATTTGTGAATTTAGGAATTCAGGAATTTAGGAATTTAGGAATTTCGGAATTAAGAAATTAATTAATTAATAGAATTTAATAATTTAGGAGTTTAATAATTTAGGAATTTAGTAAGAGTTTAGTTATTTAGGAATTCAGAATTTGAGGAATTTAGGAATTTAGGAGTGTAGGAATTTGGTTTTCGAATTTAGTTATTTAAATAATTCAGGAATTCAGAAATTTAGGAATTTAGGAATTCAGGATAGGAATTTAGAAATTTAGGAATTTAGTAAGAGTTCAGGAATTTAGGAATTTAGGAATTTGTGAATTTAGGAATTCAGGAATTTAGGAATTCATGAATTTAGGGATTTAGGAATTTAAGAATTAAGAAATATGTTAATTTAGGAATTTAATAATTTTGGAGTTTAATAATTTAGGAATTTAGTAAGAGTTCAGTAATTTAGGAATTGAGGATTTTAGGAATTTGATAGTTAAGGAATTGAGGATTTTAGGAATTTTATAGTTAAGGAATTGAAGATTTCAGGAATTTAGGAGTGTAGGAATTTGGTTTTTGAATTTAGTTATTTAAGAATTAAATAATTCAGGAATTCAGGAATTTAGGAATTTAGGAATTCAGGAGTTTGAGAATTTAGAAATTTAAGAATTCAGGAAATTAGGAATTTAGTAAGAGTTCAGGAATTTAGAAATTCGGGATTTTAGGGTATTGAGGAATTTAGGAATTTAGGAATTCAGGAATTCAGGAATTCAGGAATTTAGGAATTCAGGAATTCAGGAATTTAGGAATTTAGGAGTGTAAGAATTTGATTTTTGAATTTAGTTATTTAAAAATTGAATAATTTACGAATTCAGGAATTTTAGGAATTTAGGAATTCAGGAGTTTAGAAATTTAGGAATTTAGGAATTCAGGAATTTAGAAATTTCGTAATTAAGGAATTTAGGAAGTTAGGAAAGTAGGAATTTTGGAATTTTTGGAAATTAGGATTTAAAGTTTTTCGAAATTAAGGAATTTAGTAATCAAGGAATTTTGTTTTTAAATTTAGTTATTTAAGAATTCAAGAATTTAGGAATTTAGGAACGTAGGAATTCTGGCATTTCGGATTTTAGGAATTGAATAGTTAAGGAATTTTATTTTTGAACTTAGTGAATTAAGAATTAAGGAATTTCGGAATATCGGAATTTAGAAATTTAGTAATTTAGGAATTTAAGAATTTAGGAATTTAGGATTTATGGTGCCTTGTGTTAAGTAATTAAGTAATTTTGGTTTTGAATTTAGTTATTTAAAAGAAGAATTTAGGAATTTAGGAACGTAGGAATTTAGGAATTTAGGATTTGGAATTTAGGATTTTAGGATGTTCGGAATCTTAGAATCTCCGAATTTCGATATTTAGTTTTTTTTAATATTCTTATTTTTAAATTTAGGAATTTAGGTGTTCATGTTTATAGGTATTTAGGAATTTTAAAATTTTGCTTTTGAATTCAGTTCTGTAGGAATTCAGTAATTTAGGAATTCAGGAACGTATGAATTCAGGAATTTCTGATTCTAGGAATTGAATAATTTATGCATTTAGGAATTTTGGTTATGAATTTAGTTTTTTAAGAATTAAGGAATTTAGGAATTTATGATTTTTGGAGCATGATATTTAGTAGTTAAGTTTTTTTTAATTTAGTTATTTAAGAAGAATTTAGGAACGTAGGAATTTAAAAATTTATGAATCTCCGAATTTTGAAATTTTGAATTTTCTTATTTTAAATGAAGGAGTTTAGGTATTCAGGTTTATAGGAATTTAGAAATCTAAAAATTTGAAAATTTTTAAATCGTAGAATCTTAGAATTTTAAAATTTTTAAATTTTCATTTTATTTTATTCAAATATAAAAATGAAAGTGATTGTAATATTTTTTCTCAAATTTTCAAGAAATCCCGAATGCGCTTCAACTCGTACCAATCAAAGACGCCGTCCCAGCATTCGCAAGACGGTGGCCAGCCGCCGGCGACTCACTTCATCCTTCAGCAGCAGATGCTTCCGAATCCTCAGCAAACGGTCCAGGCGGAATCGTACCAGCAAATGCAGTTGCGACCACCCGTGACGGCCGCAATCATCACACCACCGTCGGTGACGCAGATCATCGGCTCGGCCGGCTTCATGGAACCCCAGCAATGCTTGGCCGCTATCCCAGTTCAGCCGGTTGCGGCCTTTGCACCGGACGCTTCGGCAGCTGTGCTATCGCCGATTCCACCGACCTCGCCGGCAACCTTCGCCGTCCATTCGAGCATTTCTTCGGCGGCCGGGGGAGTAGTGTTGACACCCACCCAGAACCAGGTCCAGGATCAACTGCATCGAAAGCACGAGGAACTTCAACACCTCATAATGCAACAACAGGATGAACTTCGGAGGGTTCAGGAACAATTACTTATGGCCCGGTATGGTCTGCTGCCGTCGATTGTGACCATCCCTTTCACGTCTGCCTCCAGCAGTACAAACGACATCAGCAGTAGGTGTAGCAGTAGTGCGTACCTTCAACATCACCAGTCACCTCACAGCAGTCACCAGTACCAAACGCATCCTAGTCTCATGGGCAACAATCCCCAGCAGCAACCACTTCCCCAGCTCTGCATACCACCGGACCAGAAACCGATCTTCCATCCCAACCAGCAGCTCAACTTCACCGATACCGGCCAACTCCGACAACCCGGTGATCCCACCGGCGAAGGGACATCCTACATGCAACTCACGCCAGTTCCAATCCACCATCTGCAGCAACATCCACAACCCTCACAACAGCAGCAGCAACCACAACAACTCCCCGGAACCGGAAACAGTATGGAGCTACTGCAGTACCAGATGGCATCGGAACAGGCACACGTCCTGTTCACTTCCGGCATGGAACAGCAGCAGCAGCAGCAGCAACAACAACAGCAGCAAATTCATCCTCTTCACCATCACCACCAGCATCGTCAGCAGCAGCAGGGTTCGTCACTTCACTCGCCCGGTGGTTCCACAAGTCACTCGCGAAGTGACGTCTAGATTTCCGATCCACTTTTTAAAACCAACACCACACCACAATGTAAGAGCTTTATGTCGAACAGATGTCAGTAGATAACAACAAACGAGCTTTCCAACCAAATGGAGCATTTGATACAAAATACATTCCTTGTGAAAAACAAAAACAAAACGGTTTCTTGTTAAGATGCCGCTAGCTATTTTTTATAAACGTGTTGTTTGATATACTAAATGA
Source organism: Culex pipiens pallens (assembly GCF_016801865.2). Lineage (NCBI taxonomy): Eukaryota > Metazoa > Arthropoda > Insecta > Diptera > Culicidae > Culex > Culex pipiens. The sequence goes on from NC_068939.1 coordinate 1,351,652, forward strand.
AAGTGTAGAATGTAGTGCGGACAAGAAGAAGAAAAAGAAGAAACACTCATCGACCAACTCGTAACAGGGACTGTAACGAAAATAATACAAATAGATAGTTGAAATCCTTAAAAGTGATACATTTGCTGTCCATTTTTTTTGTGCTGTTTATAGACGTTTGGCACAAGTAGGAGCGACACGGAGAAAATTGAAAACCGGTGTGATACTGAAAGATCATTCCAAATCTAACAGCAGTGCGGTACTATTTGTAAGGTAAAAGGGTGAGAAGGTGGCGCGAAACAGTGCGTGCAGTAGGTAGAAACGAGTATCTGTGAATGTAAATTTAACCAAAGTAGTGAGTATCTGATGATGTTTTAATCAAATGTGGACTACCGTTTGTGTGCAGAAGGCAAATGTATTTATGGATGTGAGAGAAGTTTGCAGCTAGAAGCTGAAATAAAGCTTCAATGTGCCAGAAATTGGATGCGGTGTTTTGATTCAGTTGAGAAAATTTTCTTACCCGAGCAGTTGGCCACGATTTCGTTCCCTTTGTCCGAAGAATTCTTTTTGTGTTATTGGTTCCTAAGTACAAGTCTTGACTTTTTTTTGATAAGGTCCTATAAAAAAAGGAAACATTGAGTGTATCCCTTTCACACCTTATGTCAAAGTCCATCGGAGTAAGCGGGATACACTCAATGTTTACATTTGTTTATAGGACCTTATCAAAAAAAACTCAAGAAGTCTTCATAATAATTTGAGGGTAATCCAGTCCACACAAATGTGCTTTGCATGTTGAATTGAATTAGCAATCAAAAAGTACCTTTGTGATATTTATTTTATAGAACGCTTTTTTTAGTTCTCCAATTCTTTTCCAAATAAAACATATTATTTGAAAAATGTCCTTTGTTGTTTACCTCCAAAAAACATTCTATAAACTTTTTCAAAATTGTTGAACCAGCTTTTGGATACTGAAAATAAAGCACTAGCGTCTCCGGCAAAATGTACTGGAAACTCATTTTGATGCAGAAGCTTGGTACTTTAAGTTCGATTGATATACTGAAATCCGATAATTTTTTTTTTCAAAAAAATATTTTCTTGGAATCAATGGATATTTACTATTTGTGAATATGTTACGTGAATGTTTCTGAAAATGCACAGCTGTGAGCTCTTTGGTCCCGAGACCTTTAATTTAGCGAATACATTTTTCATTTGATTTGTAAGTGTATGTTTTTGAATATCTCTTAGTATTTTTCATTAAAAGCTCAACTCACCTTTGAAGCGTGACGATCTAAAATTGATTCAGGTTTTTATCAGACCACCCTATTTCGGATAGGACACTAGTGTGTCCTGAAAAATTACCCCCTGCTCTATAATCGAAAAACGATTTTTGGGTTATTTTAAGCATTTGTGCAAATTTTGTCGCTTGAGATTAACCCATTTATACCTGAGCCTGAAGTTGGTGAAAAAACAATTTTCATACAAAAACGACATTTTCAAATCGCTTATAACATTTCAGGATCGAGTTTTACAGCTTTGGTATGTTCTACAAAGTTGTAGAGCATTAAATTTCCAAAGAGAATCTCACTTTTGGAAATATTTGGATGGAAGTAGCAGGCTGTGCAAACGAAACTGAAAGAAAATTGTGTTTTTCATGCATTTTTTCGATTTTTCCCATACAAACTTCACCTTTGAGTATCAATGGGTAAACGTTAACCGATTTTGCTCATATTTGGCCCAGGGTCCTTAAATAGGTCAAGGAATAATATTCAGCTTGTAGAGCGCGGTTTTGAAGCAAAGTCCCATGTTCTGGGCACCCTAGTGGACACTCGTAAAAACTCGTTGTCTTATTTTTGATTGTTTTGTTTGAATTTGATTGGACGCTTAACTTTGGTGATTATTTTTTTAAATCTGGTATGACGGAAAAAATAGTGGTGCTGAAATATAAAAAAAAGCATGCAAAAATCGATTATCTGAAGTCCCATACAAACCCTCGAATAATCGAACTTTGGATAATCAAGGCTTCGGATAATCAAGTCTGTATATTTATTCGCAAACAATATCATGGTTTCGAAACCGATGTTTGCCTTTGAATAAAGTTATCACTAGTTATACTAGTAAATTCACTTGTTTTGCATCATGATTTTTTTTTATTGAACATTTAAAAAAATGTCGTACAAACCTTCCAATCGCCGGTTCAATTAAGTGAGCCGCTAACCAATGACACGCGCAATCTAGCAGTCAACCACCCTGGTAGGAGGTAAATCACACCACTTGAACATTAAACAAAGATGGCCTTGCTCTTGACTGCCGGACCCGCGTCAATTTCCGCAGCACGCTTCGATGGGCTTCACTATCACCCGCAAAAGTCGATGGTCGTTTCGCCTTTCCCAATTACCACCATTCCACGGTTCACTAGTTCTGATTTCGACTCACCACGCCTTATTTAAGCCGTTATCAATGGTAATAATTGCCGCGTGTTGTTTATTTTTGGGCATTTTTTTTTCGGGAGGATCGTTAAAATTATCACGCCTATTTGAAAACAGTCTTGTTTGCGTATATTTCTTGATGATTTTTTTTCTTGCTCCCGTTTAAAATAATAAAAACTTAAACATATCAGTAGGAAGATTGTGTGTTTGTTAAAGCTTCTTGAAAGCATTTTCGAGAATGTCAAACTCGCCACGAATGTTGCGCATCAGATTGGCGAGCTGCGGCTGCGAGTCCAGAATCTCAACGCTCTGGGTGTACGCGTTGTAGCGCACTCCGAAGGGACGCGGGATGGTGTTGGCGTACTGGACCATCTTCTGGATCGCTTCGTCGAAGCTGTTGGACACGTAGTAGATCGGTTGGTACTCGGTGATGGGGTACTTTTGTTCACCGGTTTGCTGCGGCTCAAAGTCACGCAGCTCGGGCTTGTCCGACAGACAGTACTGGAGCTCGCCGAACGAGGACAACAGACCCGCGCCGTAAGCTTTGAGTTCGCCATTTTGACGGCACAGGCCGAACTCGACCGTGAACCAGAAGCACTGGAAATTGAAGATTGGAGATTAGTTTGTGATTTATGAAGAAGGTCAATGGAATACTCACGGTAGCAAGTTTTTCGACGTACTCATCCGGAGCACCGAGCGATGCCAATCCGATCTCCTGGGAGAACTGGGCAAAGGACGGATCGGCAAAGAGTGGGGCGTGACCAAGCAGCTCGTGGCAAACGTCCGGTTCCGGAGTGTAGAGAGGCTTGCTGGGGTGACGAATGTACTGGGTAGAGTGGAACACTCGGAACGCGAGTCCAGCCAGGAAGTCACGTGAGGACAGCAGTCCAGCAACCGGACGGAGCGTGAATCCGGTACAGTCCTTCAGGAAGTTGGACACATCTTCCAGTTGGGGAATGTTGTCCTCTCTGTAGCCGCAGTTCTCAATCAACAGTGGAAACACGTGGTTGTGCTCGCGACAGGCATGGGTCGGGTACAGTTTGGTCAGGTTCCGGAACACTTCGCGCCACGTGTTGGTCTCCTCTTCAGTGTAGTCCACGTGTGGAAGGGGTTGACCGTGTTTGTAGTTGAACGCGATATCGGCAAAGTACTTGCGACGTTTGCGATAAGTCTCGTCGGTAAATCCAGGATGGTCGGAGTCCAGCTCCGCTCCGTAGGACAAGATTTGGTTGGCGAATCGATCAAGATCACGAATACGACGTGGGAACCATGGCACAGTAGCTGCAACAATCAGAATCGAAATCACTTTTGGATCTAATCAAAACAAAGCTTCGTAAACTCACCCTCATTATCCTTGTAGTCCCGAGAGATGATGTTGAAGTAGTCGCTCTTCTCGCGAACCGTCTCGATGGCCGCACTCAAATTCTGGCACTTGCTGTCGCACTCGACCATGAACTCGTACCCGGGTCCACGCGTTGACGAGCGGGACTCGATGTGCAGCAGGTTGACCTGATGATCCTCGAACACCTTCAGCATCTTGGCCAACGCTCCGGCCTCTTCCTGAACCGGCGAAAAGATGATGCTGACATTCTTGGCCTCGGCAGATTCGTGTCCTTCCATGATGTAGGCTCCACCCTCCTTCAGGGTTGGCTGTTGACCGCAGAAACAATGGCACACAATTAGTACAACGTTAAGTACAAAGTAACAAAATACTGCTTAAGTAAAGTCGCGTTAGTCTGTTCAACTCTCTTCACGTGCCGATTAACGGTCTAGAACTAAGTCCAGCACGCTGCGACAGCAGTAGTTTTATACGCGACTCGTCGCCATAATTAAGGCTCGCCAAAGGAATAGACAACTGGACCCAGATTAAAGGAAATAACGTCGCAATTAGCGGTGTGATTGACGCGCGCGAGTGCCTTTGGGGCTTTCGCGCCATGCATTCGGTTATCAAATGGAGATAATGATGAAACTCTTTCCGCGATTACCGCAGAATTTTCGGGGCCTTGCTTGTTTTGACTAGATTGGTTTAAGTACAGAGTAAGTCATAACAAATGCTTATTCATCATCTGAAATTACATCCGTAAAACACGATTTTGAATCTGAACTATTAAAATTTTGATCGCAATTCACTATTTTGAACATTTGTTTGATTTAAAAAAAAAATCACATCCAACAATCGTAAACCAACATCAATTAAATCTGTCTTCCGACATCATATCACGACACAATGCACCAACATAAAAGAGTCACTCTTAACACCTTTTTTATATTTGCTCCATCAATGGTTAATTGGTTAAGGCAGCATGAGTCACTGGCATCGCCACAGTAAGTTGTTGCAGAAGCAGCATCAGGTGGGATTTCCAGTTACAGTTCCTTACTTCACTAGACAGACCGGTGTGTGACTTTCGTCCGTCCGTCCACACAGCTTGAACAGATCAATCAGACGGCATGTGGATCAGTCAGCTGTTGGTCGCGCGATTGTAAGCAGTGTAAGGGTGGGTTGACCAGTTGTGTTAAGTAAAGTGTAAGGATTTTTTTTTTAATTTTATCGTCGCTTGTGTGCTATGTTGGGACACGTCCTATCTTTTTACAGCAGACGTTACACAAGGTAGCACACAAGCGACGTTATGTTAAATTCGTTTAAACAAAAAAAAAAATGAAAATTATGTAGATTTTGTGACTTTTCAGGGTAATATTTTAGAGTGTAACTATGGTCAACAAAGTATTCTTTTTGCTTGAGCCTCAAATCGATTATGTTCACGAAGTTCTCACTGGATAGGGATCATCCACAAACCACGTGGACACTTTAGGGGGGCTGGGGGAGGGGGGGGGGGTGTCAGCGATTGTTCACGCTCCATACAAAAAAAATGTCAGTTGTCCACAAGGGGGGGGGGCGGTTTTGAGATTTCTAAAAAAGTGTCTACGTGGTTTATGCATAGTCCCATAGAAGAGCCATTAAAAACCATAAATAATTTATCATTGATTCCACGTCAAACCAGCAGGATTCAGACCAAAAGTGCTCGAATATAACACAAATTTGACATGAGAGTCCCTTAGCCAAAATAATTAGAACAAACTTTTTTTTTGTTTTCCAATTATGGTGGTCTGCACTCATTCCCTACAGTCCTATCTGAAATTGGGTGGCCATAAAAAAAACAATATTTTCGTTGTCTTATTTTCGATGGTTGAGGTTTAGTATGATCCCAAAACTACTCTAAAGTAAATTACTGCCGCTCTAATCTAGTCCGTCCCATATGTAAAAACAGCAAGCCGAGAAAAACGCAAGACAAATTTGTCCCGCCATAAAAAAAATCTGCTGTTTTCTGGAATAAACTACTACATTTTATTAGTTTTTCTGTAAGTTCACATGATTTTGAACCAAACTGCATCATTAATTCAAAATTGACTAAATTACATACGAGACAGACTTGATGAGCGGCAGTTTAGTGATTAACGAATTTATTTTTCTTCATTTTTTACATTACCTAATGCATTTCCGCAAAATTGGCTATCATCTAAGATTAATTTTTTTTCGGATAACTTTCGAGCATTTTTTGGGTCGTTTTTGAGTGCAATAGCCCAAAACAAGACAAACATATTTTTTTCCTGGTTCGAGTGTCCCTTGATTTAATTATCCGACGTGTAACTTTTCCGAGGACTACAAATCATCGTGTCTAGATTGAATATGATTGTATAAAAAAAACTTGAAACATCATCATGAAACATCACCGTTGAAAATAAAGGTGGTTTTTGACCACGACAAATAAACGAACAATTCGCACTTTTTAACGGTTTGATTGTCTGCATTTGTTTGCACAAACGTCAGTCTGTATACATTTGTTTTGTTTGCGAGTTTGGCAAACTGTCAAATAAAAGATAGTGCGAGTTTATTTGTTTGACAAAGTCTAATATCTCTTTAATCCATTTCCATATTTTGAAGGTTACATTAGTTTTTTTTTCATTTCTTCTTTGACCAATTCGTTATCCTTAGTATCATCAACACTTCCCCCCCTTACTCAACGTGAACTGTCATTAGAGCAAGTGGGATAGACTGTTTGTTTACATCTGCAGATCCGCCTTATTGAAAAGTTACCAAGGATTTTATGTAAGTTGTATGTTTGAAAATCCACACAAAACAAGAAAGTTACAAATTGAAATTGATTTTTTTCGTCAATTCGATCGAAAATTTCGTACAGTATTTGTTTTTACATATATTGCGGTGGTCTAAATTTTAAATTTAAGAATCCCATTTAAAGAACTAGTTACTTAGTACCGAGTTGCCCTTTGATTAATAATATCAACAAGTTCACACAACGTAGAACAATGTGGCAATCCGACTTTTGCCAGCACGATAACAGACAGACATTAGCTTGACAGCATCAGACATGCATCCGCTCTAACTCCTCTTTTAGAAGAACTTGTTTGGCATTTCACGTAGAAGATACCCAGCATGTTGTGCCAGTGATTAGAATACGCTAATTACGCTTGTCTTTTAGGCTCCCGAAGATCCTGAGAGATTATTTTGAAACCCAACCGAGATATAGGTTAAGAACTCTTAATTGCACTCAAAGAGCTTTTAAGAAGTTCTTCTTGAGAGCTTAAGAGAACATTTACATGAAAAACGGGTTTTCCAATGAACCAATGTTTTCTACACATTATTCAAGCCAAAACCAAGAGATTTTTACCTAGCAACAAGCATAACATTGCTTTAAACGAAAATGCCATCTAGAACAAGCTGAGTGCCGTTAAGAAGAGCTCATAGTGCCGATGCATGTCTGGACAGCATCAAGTCGATAAGTCAACAGCTTCTGTGACTATGGAAAGTAGTGCCATGACACGAGACTAGCTCTCAATGCTGTAGACCAGTGTGTAAATATTTCTGTAATTTAGACGTGTGAACGAACACCGGTTGCAATTGTGAAGCACCCTCTATAGAGAAATACAACGTCAGATAGAGCATGGCAATTGGCGCTGCTCTGATACTCGATCAGGTCAGATGTCAGTGAGTGCATGTGGATGTCAATAAATATTGACCGAATGCATTAATGCGAAAAGTGCATAGAGTGAGTGTTTGTCGGTTGGAATTGTGTAAATATTTGCATTTGTACACGTTGACTGGGGCAATTGCAGATAGTTGCTGCCAGGGCGACAAGAAAAATATTTTTCAACTGGAAGCTAAACTAATCAATCAAATGAATTTGTTTGTAATCAATTGGTGTGGCTAAATGCCGTGATAGTGCAACGTGGGGATGAGACTTTTAACCTTTTTTCCAGATTTTCTAAGGTTACATTTCGACAATTAAATGGATTACCAGCATTTCAATCCCATGGATAGATGCAGCTTATTACAAAATATGTAATTCAAGATTTTAGATAGAATGTTTCAATGATTAACCACTAAAAATTAAGTAAAAAACAATTGAAACTTTGATCTCATAAGGTGTAACAGCATTTCACCCCAGCTACGCCATGATACGTCTATTGTTTTTGAGAAGTCATTGCACTTACGTACCCCTTGAGATTCTTGTCGGCCATACATTTTCAACTAGCTCAAATGTCACTTATTCTAATCAAATAACCCTTTTTTTGCACACAAATTTTGCTGCTTCAATTTGGAGGTCAGCACGTTTCTCCGTAGCACTCGTTCAAAATAACAGTCAAAACACACAACTTTTTGATAACACTTCAAAGGTTCAAAGATCACCACAGAAATATATATAATAATAATCACAATCCACAATTGTACAACCAACAGGAAAAGAGCGGAGATGTTCGCGGTAGACTCCTGCGCAGGCAACTGAGCCGGATGGGCTCGGCGAAATCGCTTAAGTAAGCCGGCCCTAATCTCGCCTTTCGGGGTGATCGGAGGAATCGGGAACACGTTTGTCTGGGTGTGGTGACGTATCGATCTTCGCTCCTCTGGATTTGTTACTCGGTCAGTGGTCGGCAAAGTGATAAGGGCTTGGCTGAGCCGAGGGAGATCATTGCTTGTTCTTTTAAATTGTATGAGGAGGTGATAGGATGCTTGCAAAAGAAAGTGTAACAATTGAAGGCAAAAGAAGACAAGTGTATTGATTTTTGGCAAATTGCTCGTCAAAATCATCAAAACAGTCTTATAATTTCTGTTTTGAACGAGTGTTGCATTTCGTTTTCATTTCCAACAAATAAGAGTTTTAACGAACTAATGTGAATACAGCTTAGATCAAAAAACTAAAAGCTAAAAACTAAAAACTAAAAACTAAAAACTAAAAACTAAAAACTAAAAACTAAAAACTAAAAACTAAAAACTAAAAACTAAAAACTAAAAACTAAAAACTAAAAACTAAAAACTAAAAACTAAAAACTAAAAACTAAAAACTAAAAACTAAAAACTAAAAACTAAAAACTAAAAACTAAAAACTAAAAACTAAAAAACTAAAAACTAAAAACTAAAAACTAAAAACTAAAAACTAAAAACTAAAAACTAAAAACTAAAAACTAAAAACTAAAAACTAAAAACTAAAAACTAAAAACTAAAAACTAAAAACTAAAAACTAAAAACTAAAAACTAAAAACTAAAACTAAAAACTAAAAACTAAAAACTAAAAACTAAAACTAAAAACTAAAAACTAAACACTAAAAACTAAAAACTAAAAACTAAAAACTAAAAACTAAAAACTAAAAACTAAAAACTAAAAACTAAAAACTAAAAACTAAAAACTAAAAACTAAAAACTAAAAACTAAAAACTAAAAACTAAAAACTAAAAACTAAAAAACTAAAAACTAAAAACTAAAAACTAAAAACTAAAAACTAAAAACTAAAAACTAAAAACTAAAAACTAAAAACTAAAAACTAAAAACTAAAAACTAAAAACTAAAAACTAAAAACTAAAAAACTAAAAACTAAAAACTAAAAACTAAAAACTAAAAAACTAAAAACTAAAAACTAAAAAACTAAAAACTAAAAACTAAAAACTAAAAACTAAAAACTAAAAACTAAAAACTAAAAACTAAAAACTAAAAACTAAAAACTAAAAACTAAAAACTAAAAACTAAAAACTAAAAACTAAAAACTAAAAACTAAAAACTAAAAACTAAAAAATAAAAACTAAAAACTAAAAACTAAAAACTAAAAACTAAAAACTAAAACTAAAAACTAAAAACTAAAAACTAAAAACTAAAAACTAAAACTAAAAACTAAAAACTAAAAACTAAAAACTAAACACTAAAAACTAAAAACTAAAAACTAAAAACTAAAAACTAAAAACTAAAAACTAAAAACTAAAAACTAAAAACTAAAAACTAAAAACTAAAAACTAAAAACTAAAAACTAAAAACTAAAAACTAAAAACTAAAAACTAAAAACTAAAAACTAAAAACTAAAAACTAAAAACTAAAAACTAAAAACTAAAAACTAAAAACTAAAAACTAAAAACTAAAAAACTAAAAACTAAAAACTAAAAACTAAAAACTAAAAACTAAAAACTAAAAACTAAAAACTAAAAACTAAAAACTAAAAACTAAAAACTAAAAACTAAAAACTAAAAACTAAAAACTAAAAACTAAAAACTAAAAACTAAAAACTAAAAACTAAAAACTAAAAACTAAAAACTAAAAACTAAAAACTAAAAACTAAAAACTAAAAACTAAAAACTAAAAACTAAAACTAAAAACTAAAAACTAAAAACTAAAACTAAAAACTAAAAACTAAAAACTAAAAACTAAAAACTAAAAACTAAAAACTAAAAACTAAAAACTAAAAACTAAAAACTAAAAACTAAAAACTAAAAACTAAAAACTAAAAACTAAAAACTAAAAACTAAAAACTAAAAAACTAAAAACTAAAAACTAAAAACTAAAAACTAAAAACTAAAAACTAAAAACTAAAAACTAAAAACTAAAAACTAAAAACTAAAAACTAAAAACTAAAAAATAAAAAACTAAAAACTAAAAACTAAAAACTAAAAACTAAAAACTAAAAACTAAAAACTAAAAACTAAAAACTAAAAACTAAAAACTAAAAACTAAAAACTAAAAACTAAAAACTAAAAACTAAAAACTAAAAACTAAAAACTAAAAACTAAAAACTAAAAACTAAAAACTAAAAACTAAAAACTAAAAACTAAAAACTAAAAACTAAAAACTAAAAACTAAAAACTAAAAACTAAAAACTAAAAACTAAAAACTAAAAACTAAAACTAAAAACTAAAAACTAAAAACTAAAAACTAAAAACTAAAAACTAAAAACTAAAAACTAAAAACTAAAAACTAAAAACTAAAAACTAAAAACTAAAAACTAAAAACTAAAAACTAAAAACTAAAAACTAAAAACTAAAAACTAAAAACTAAAAAAAATGAGAGACCACCCATGGTTGTCCTTCTCCGTTGCTGAACAGAACCGTAATATCCTTTCAGCACTACTGATCATAGGCTTCGACTAAAAATGAAAAAAAAAATATATATGACCAAAATGACCAAAATGACCAAAATGACCAAAATGACCAAAATGACCAAAATGACCAAAATGACCAAAATGACCAAAATGACCAAAATGACCAAAATGACCAAAATGACCAAAATGACCAAAATGACCAAAATGACCAAAATGACCAAAATGACCAAAATGACCAAAATGACCAAAATGACCAAAATGACCAAAATGACCAAAATGACCAAAATGACCAAAATGTCCAAAATGACCAAAATGACCAAAATGACCAAAATGACCAAAATGACCAAAATGACCAAAATGACCAAAATGACCAAAATGACCAAAATGATCAAAATGACCAAAATGACCAAAATGACCAAAATGACCAAAATTACCAAAATGTCCAAAATGACCAAAATGACCAAAATGACCAAAATGACCAAAATGACCAAAATGACCAAAATGACCAAAATGACCTAAATGACCAAAATGACCAAAATGACCAAAATGACCAAAATGACCAAAATGACCAAAATGACCAAAATGACCAAAATGACCAAAATGACCAACATGACCAAAATGACCAAAATGACCAAAATGACTAAAATGACTAAAATGACTTAAATGAGTAAAATGAATTAAATGACTAAAATGACTAAAATGACTAAAATGACCAAAATGACCAAAATGACCAAAATGACCAAAATGACCAAAATGACCAAAATGACCAAAATGACCAAAATGACCAAAATGACCAAAATGACCAAAATGACCAAAATGACCAAATGACCAAAATGACCAAAATGACCAAAATGACCAAAATGACCAAAATGACCAAAATGACCAAAATGACCAAAATGACCATAATGACCAAAATGACCAAAATGATCAAAATGACCAAAATGACCAAAATGACCAAAATGAACAAAATGAACAAAATGACCAAAATTACCAACATGATAAAAATGACCAAAATGACCAAAATGATCAAAATGACCAAAATGACCAAAATGACCAAAATGACCAAAATGACCAAAATGACTAAAATGACCAAAATTACCAAAATGACCAAAATGACCAAAATGACCAAAATGACCATAATGACCAAAATGACCAAAATGAACAAAATGAACAAAATGACCAAAATTACCAACATAATAAAAATGACCAAAATGACCAAAATGATCAAAATGACCAAAATGACCTAAATGACCAAAATGACTAAAATGACTAAAATGACCAAAATTACCAAAATGACCAAAATGACCAAAATGACCAAAATGACCAAAATGACCAACATGACCAAAATGACCAAAATGACCAAAATGACCTAAATGACCAAAATGACTAAAATGACTTAAATGAGTAAAATGACCAAAATTACCAAAATGACCAAAATGACCAAAATGACCAAAATGACCAAAATGACCAAAATGACCAAAATGACCAAAATGACCAACATGACCAAAATGACCAAAATGACCAAAATGACCTAAATGACCAAAATGACTAAAATGACTTAAATGAGTAAAATGACTTAAATGACTTAAATGAGTAAAATGACTTAAATGACTAAAATGACTAAAATGACCAAAATGACCAAAATGACCAAAATGACCAAAATGACCAAAATGACCAAAATGTCCAAAATGACCAAAATGACCAAAATGACCAAAATGACCAAAATGACCAAAATGACCAAAATGACCAAAATGACCAAAATGACCAAAATGACCAAAATGACCAAAATGACCAAAATGACCAAAATGACCAAAATGACCAAAATGACCAAAATGAACAAAATGAACAAAATGACCAAAATGACCAAAATGACCAAAATGACCAAAATGACCAAAATGATCAAAATGACCAAAATGACCAAAATGACCAAAATGACCAAAATGACCAAAATGACCAAAATGACCAAAATGACCAAAATGACCAAAATGACCAAAATGACTAAAATGACCAAAATGACCAAAATGACCAAAATGACCAAAATGACCAAAATGACCAAAATGACCAAAATGACCAAAATGACCAAAATGACCAAAATGAACAAAATGACCAAAATGACCAAAATTACCAACATGACCAAAATGACCAAAATGACCAAAATGACCAAAATGACCAAAATGACCAAAATGACCAAAATGACCAAAATGACCAAAATGACCAAAATGACCAAAATGACCAAAATGACCAAAATGACCAAAATGACCAAAATGACCAAAATGACCAAAATGACCAAAATGACCAAAATGACCAAAATGACCAAAATGACCAAAATGATCAAAATGACCAAAATGACCAAAATGAACAAAATGAACAAAATGACCAAAATTACCAACATGATAAAAATGACCAAAATGACCAAAATGACCAAAATGACCAAAATGACCAAAATGACCAAAATGACCAAAATGACCAAAATGACCAAAATGACCAAAATGACTAAAATGACCAAAATGACCAAAATGACCAAAATGACCAAAATGACCAACATGACCAAAATGACCAAAATGACCAAAATGACCAAAATGACCAAAATGAACAAAATGAACAAAATTACCAACATGATAAAAATGACCAAAATGACCAAAATGACCAAAATGACCAAAATGACCAAAATGACCAAAATGACCAAAATGACCAAAATGACCAAAATGACCAAAATGACCAAAATGACCAAAATGACCAAAATGACCAAAATGACCATAATGACCAAAATGACCAAAAGACCAAAATGACCAAAATGACCAAAATGACCAAAATGACCAAAATGACCAAAATGACCAAAATGACCAAAATGAACAAAATTACCAAAATGACCAAAATGACCAAAATGACCAAAATGACCAAAATGACCAAAATGACCAAAATGACCAAAATGACCAAAATGACCAAAATGACCAAAATGACCAAAATGACCAAAATGACCAAAATGACCAAAATGACCAAAATGACCAAAATGACCAAAATGACCAAAATGACCAAAATGATCAAAATGACCAAAATGACCAAAATGAACAAAATGAACAAAATGACCAAAATTACCAACATGATAAAAATGACCAAAATGACCAAAATGACCAAAATGACCAAAATGACCAAAATGACCAAAATGACCAAAATGACCAAAATGACCAAAATGATCAAAATGACCAAAATGACCAAAATGACCAAAATGACCAAAATGACCAAAATGACCAAAATGACCAAAATGACCAAAATGACCAAAATGACCAAAATGACCATAATGACCAAAATGACCAAAATGACCAAAATGACCAAAATGACCAAAATGACCAAAATGACCAAAATGACCAAAATGACCAAAATGAACAAAATGAACAAAATTACCAACATGATAAAAATGACCAAAATGACCAAAATGACCAAAATGACCAAAATGACCAAAATGACCAAAATGACCAAAATGACCAAAATGACCAAAATGACCAAAATGACCAAAATGACCAAAATGACCAAAATGACCAAAATGACCAAAATGACCAAAATGACCAAAATGACCAAAATGACCAAAATGACCAAAATGACCAAAATGACCAAAATGACCAAAATGACCAAAATGATCAAAATGACCAAAATGACCAAAATGAACAAAATGAACAAAATGACCAAAATTACCAACATGATAAAAATGACCAAAATGACCAAAATTACCAAAATGACCAAAATGACCAAAATGACCAAAATGACCAAAATGACCAAAATGACCAAAATGATAAAAATGACCAAAATGACTAAAATGACCAAAATGACCAAAATGACCAAAATGACCAAAATGACCAAAATGACTAAAATGACCAAAATGACCAAAATGACCAAAATGACCAAAATGACCAACATGACCAAAATGACCAAAATGACCAAAATGACCAAAATGACCAAAATGAACAAAATGAACAAAATTACCAAAATGACCAAAATGATAAAAATGACCAAAATGACCAAAATGACCAAAATGACCAAAATGACCAAAAAGACCAAAATGACCAACATGACCAAAATGACCAAAATGACCAAAATGACCAAAATGACCAAAATGAACAAAATGAACAAAATTACCAACATGATAAAAATGACCAAAATGACCAAAATGACCAAAATGACCAAAATGACCAAAATGACCAAAATGACCAAAATGACCAAAATGACCAAAATGACCAAAATGACCAAAATGACCATAATGACCAAAATGACCAAAAAGACCAAAATGACCAACATGACCAAAATGACCAAAATGACCAAAATGACCAAAATGACCAAAATGAACAAAATGAACAAAATTACCAACATGATAAAAATGACCAAAATGACCAAAATGACCAAAATGACCAAAATGACCAAAATGACCAAAATGACCAAAATGACCAAAATGACCAAAATGACCAAAATGACCAAAATGACCAAAATGACCAAAATGACCAAAATGACCAAAATGACCAAAATGACCAAAATGATCAAAATGACCAAAATGACCAAAATGAACAAAATGAACAAAATGACCAAAATTACCAACATGATAAAAATGACCAAAATGACCAAAATGACCAAAATGACCAAAATGACCAAAATGACCAAAATGACTAAAATGACCAAAATGACCAAAATGACCAAAATGACCAAAATGACCAAAATGACCAAAATGACCAAAATGACCAAAATGACCAAAATGACCAAAATGAACAAAATGAACAAAATGACCAAAATGACCAAAATGATAAAAATGACCAAAATGACCAAAATGACCAAAATGACCAAAATGACCAAAATGACCAAAATGACCAAAATGACCAAAATGACCAAAATGACCAAAATGACCAAAATGACCAAAATGACCAAAATGACCAAAATGACCAAAATGACCAAAATGACCAAAATGATCAAAATGACCAAAATGACCAAAATGAACAAAATGAACAAAATGACCAAAATTACCAACATGATAAAAATGACCAAAATGACCAAAATTACCAAAATGACCAAAATGACCAAAATGACCAAAATGACCAAAATGACCAAAATGACCAAAATGATCAAAATGACCAAAATGACTAAAATGACCAAAATGACCAAAATGACCAAAATGACCAAAATGACCAAAATGACTAAAATGACCAAAATGACCAAAATGACCAAAATGACCAAAATGACCAACATGACCAAAATGACCAAAATGACCAAAATGACCAAAATGACCAAAATGACCAAAATGACCAAAATGACCAAAATGATAAAAATGACCAAAATGACCAAAATGACCAAAATGATAAAAATGACCAAAATGACCAAAATGACCAAAATGACCAAAATGACCAAAATGACCAAAATGACCAAAATGACTAAAATGACCAAAATGACCAAAATGACCAAAATGACCAAAATGACCAACATGACCAAAATGACCAAAATGACCAAAATGACCAAAATGACCAAAATGACCAAAATGACCAAAATGACCAAAATGACCAAAATGACCAAAATGACCAAAATGACCAAAATGACCAAAATGACCAAAATGACCAAAATGACCAAAATGACCAAAATGACCAAAATGATCAAAATGACCAAAATGACCAAAATGAACAAAATGAACAAAATGACCAAAATTACCAACATGATAAAAATGACCAAAATGACCAAAATTACCAAAATGACCAAAATGACCAAAATGACCAAAATGACCAAAATGACCAAAATGACCAAAATGATCAAAATGACCAAAATGACTAAAATGACCAAAATGACCAAAATGACCAAAATGACCAAAATGACCAAAATGACTAAAATGACCAAAATGACCAAAATGACCAAAATGACCAAAATGACCAACATGACCAAAATGACCAAAATGACCAAAATGACCAAAATGACCAAAATGACCAAAATGACCAAAATGACCAAAATGATAAAAATGACCAAAATGACCAAAATGACCAAAATGACCAAAATGACCAAAATGACCAAAATGACCAAAATGACCAAAATGATCAAAATGACCAAAATGACCAAAATGACCAAAATGACCATAATGACCAAAATGACCAAAATGACCAAAATGACCAAAATGACCAAAATGACCAAAATGACCAAAATGACCAAAATGACCAAAATGAACAAAATGAACAAAATTACCAACATGATAAAAATGACCAAAATGACCAAAATGACCAAAATGACCAAAATGACCAAAATTACCAAAATGACCAAAATGACCAAAATGACCAAAATGACCAAAATGACCAAAATGACCAAAATGACCAAAATGACCAAAATGACCAAAATGACCAAAATGACCAAAATGACCAAAATGACCAAAATGACCAAAATGATCAAAATGACCAAAATGACCAAAATGAACAAAATGAACAAAATGACCAAAATTACCAACATGATAAAAATGACCAAAATGACCAAAATTACCAAAATGACCAAAAAGACCAAAATGACCAAAATGACCAAAATGACCAAAATGACCAAAATGACCAAAAAGACCAAAATGACCAAAAAGACCAAAATGACCAACATGACCAAAATGACCAAAATGACCAAAATGACCAAAATGACCAAAATGAACAAAATGAACAAAATTACCAAAATGACCAAAATGATAAAAATGACCAAAATGACCAAAATGACCAAAATGACCAAAATGACCAAAATGATCAAAATGACCAAAATGACCAAAATGACCAAAATGAACAAAATGAACAAAATTACCAACATGATAAAAATGACCAAAATGACCAAAATTACCAAAATGACCAAAAAGACCAAAATGACCAAAATGACCAAAATGACCAAAATGACTAAAATGACCAAAATGACCAAAATGACCAAAATGACCAAAATGACCAACATGACCAAAATGACCAAAATGACCAAAATGACCAAAATGACCAAAATGAACAAAATGAACAAAATTACCAAAATGACCAAAATGATAAAAATGACCAAAATGACCAAAATGACCAAAATGACCAAAATGACCAAAATGATCAAAATGACCAAAATGACCAAAATGACCAAAATGAACAAAATGAACAAAATTACCAACATGATAAAAATGACCAAAATGACCAAAATTACCAAAATGACCAAAAAGACCAAAATGACCAAAATGACCAAAATGACCAAAATGACCAAAATGACCAAAAAGACCAAAATGACCAAAAAGACCAAAATGACCAACATGACCAAAATGACCAAAATGACCAAAATGACCAAAATGACCAAAATGAACAAAATGAACAAAATTACCAAAATGACCAAAATGATAAAAATGACCAAAATGACCAACATGACCAAAATGACCAAAATGACCAAAATGATCAAAATGACCAAAATGACCAAAATGACCAAAATGAACAAAATGAACAAAATTACCAACATGATAAAAATGACCAAAATGACCAAAATTACCAAAATGACCAAAAAGACCAAAATGACCAAAATGACCAAAATGACCAAAATGACTAAAATGACCAAAATGACCAAAATGACCAAAATGACCAAAATGACCAACATGACCAAAATGACCAAAATGACCAAAATGACCAAAATGACCAAAATGAACAAAATGAACAAAATTACCAAAATGACCAAAATGATAAAAATGACCAAAATGACCAAAATGACCAAAATGACCAAAATGACCAAAATGACCAAAATGACCAAAATGACCAAAATGACCAAAATGACCAAAATGACCAAAATGACCAAAATGACCAAAATGACCAAAATGACCAAAATGACCAAAATGACCAAAATGATCAAAATGACCAAAATGACCAAAATGAACAAAATGAACAAAATGACCAAAATTACCAACATGATAAAAATGACCAAAATGACCAAAATTACCAAAATGACCAAAATGACCAAAATGACCAAAATGACCAAAATGACCAAAATGACCAAAATGATAAAAATGACCAAAATGACTAAAATGACCAAAATGACCAAAATGACCAAAATGACCAAAATGACCAAAATGACTAAAATGACCAAAATGACCAAAATGACCAAAATGACCAAAATGACCAACATGACCAAAATGACCAAAATGACCAAAATGACCAAAATGACCAAAATGACCAAAATGACCAAAATGACCAAAATGATAAAAATGACCAAAATGACCAAAATGACCAAAATGACCAAAATGACCAAAATGACCAAAATGACCAAAATGACCAAAATGATCAAAATGACCAAAATGACCAAAATGACCAAAATGACCAAAATGACCAAAATGACCAAAATGACCAAAATGACCAACATGACCAAAATGACCAAAATGACCAAAATGACCAAAATGACCAAAATGAACAAAATGAACAAAATTACCAACATGATAAAAATGACCAAAATGACCAAAATGACCAAAATGACCAAAATGACCAAAATTACCAAAATGACCAAAATGACCAAAATGACCAAAATGACCAAAATGACCAAAATGACCAAAATGACCAAAATGACCAAAATGACCAAAATGACCAAAATGACCAAAATGACCAAAATGACCAAAATGACCAAAATGATCAAAATGACCAAAATGACCAAAATGAACAAAATGAACAAAATGACCAAAATTACCAACATGATAAAAATGACCAAAATGACCAAAATTACCAAAATGACCAAAATGACCAAAATGACCAAAATGACCAAAATGACCAAAATGACCAAAATGACCAAAATGACCAAAATGACCAAAATGACCAAAATGACCAAAATGACCAAAATGACCAAAATGACCAAAATGACCAAAATGACCATAATGACCAAAATGACCAAAATGACCAAAATGACCAACATGACCAAAATGACCAAAATGACCAAAATGACCAAAATGAACAAAATGAACAAAATTACCAACATGATAAAAATGACCAAAATGACCAAAATGACCAAAATGACCAAAATGACCAAAATGACCAAAATGACCAAAATGACCAAAATGACCAAAATGACCAAAATGAACAAAATGACGAAAATGATCAAAATGACCAAAATGACCAAAATGACCAAAATGATCAAATGACCAAAATGACCAAAATGACCAAAATGAACAAAATGACCAAAATGACCAAAATGACCAAAATGACCAAAATGACCAAAATGACCAAAATGACCAAAATGACCAAAATGACCAAAATGACCAAAATGACCAAAATGACCAAAATGACCAAAATGACCAAAATGACCAAAATGACCAAAATGACCAGAATGACTAAAATGACCAAAATGACCAAAATGACCAAAAAGACCAAAATGACCAACATGACCAAAATGACCAAAATGACCAAAATGACCAAAATGACCAAAATGACCAAAATGACCAAAATGACCAAAATGAACAAAATGAACAAAATTACCAACATGATAAAAATGACCAAAATGACCAAAATGACCAAAATGACCAACATGACCAAAATGACCAAAATGACCAAAATGACCAAAATGACCAAAATGAACAAAATGAACAAAATTACCAACATGATAAAAATGACCAAAATGACCAAAATGACCAAAATGACCAAAATGACCAAAATGACCAAAATGACCAAAATGACCAAAATGACCAAAATGACCAAAATGACCAAAATGACCAAAATGACCAAAATGACCAAAATGATCAAAATGACCAAAATGACCAAAATGAACAAAATGAACAAAATGACCAAAATTACCAACATGATAAAAATGACCAAAATGACCAAAATGATCAAAATGACCAAAATGACCAAAATGACCAAAATGACCAAAATGACCAAAATGACCAAAATGACCAAAATGACCAAAATGACTAAAATGACCAAAATGACCAAAATGACCAAAAAGACCAAAATGACCAAAATGACCAAAATGACCAAAATGACCAAAATGACCAAAATGAACAAAATGAACAAAATTACCAACATGATAAAAATGACCAAAATGACCAAAATGACCAAAATGACCAAAATGACCAAAATGACCAAAATGACCAAAATGACCAAAATGACCAAAATGACCAAAATGACCAAAATGACCAAAATGACCATAATGACCAAAATGACCAAAATGACCAAAATGACCAAAATGACCAAAATGACCAAAATGACCAAAATGACCAAAATGACCAAAATGACCAACATGACCAAAATGACCAAAATGACCAAAATGACCAAAATGACCAAAATGAACAAAATGAACAAAATGACCAAAATTACCAACATGATAAAAATGACCAAAATGACCAAAATGACCAAAATGACCAAAATGACCAAAATGACCAAAATGACCAAAATGACCAAAATGACCAAAATGACCAAAATGACCAAAATGACCAAAATGACCAAAATGACCAAAATGACCAAAATGACCAAAATGACCAAAATGACCAAAATTACCAAAATGACCAAAATGACCAAAATGACCAAAATGACCAAAATGACCAAAATGATCAAAATGACCAAAATGAACAAAATGAACAAAATGACCAAAATTACCAACATGATAAAAATGACCAAAATGACCAAAATGATCAAAATGACCAAAATGACCTAGATGACCAAAATGACTAAAATGACTAAAATGACCAAAATTACCAAAATGACCAAAATGACCAAAATGACCAAAATGACCAACATGACCAAAATGACCAAAATGACCTAAATGACCAAAATGACTAAAATGACTTAAATGAGTAAAATGACTTAAATGAGTAAAATGACCAAAATTACCAAAATGACCAAAATGACCAAAATGACCAAAATGACCAACATGACCAAAATGACCAAAATTACCAAAATGACCTAAATGACCAAAATGACTAAAATGACTTAAATGAGTAAAATGACTTAAATGACTAAAATGACTAAAATGACTAAAATGACCAAAATGACCAAAATGACCAAAATGACCAAAATGACCAAAATGACCAAAATGTCCAAAATGACCAAAATGACCAAAATGACCAAAATGACCAAAATGACCAAAATGACCAAAATGACCAAAATGACCAAAATGACCAAAATGACCAAAATGACCAAAATGACCAAAATGACTAAAATGACCAAAATGACCAAAATGACCAAAATGACCAAAATGACCAAAATGACCAAAATGACCAAAATGACCAAAATGAACAAAATGAACAAAATGACCAAAATTACCAACATGATAAAAATGACCAAAATGACCAAAATGACCATAATGACCAAAATGACCAAAATGACCAAAATGACCAAAATGACCAAAATGACCAAAATGACCAAAATGACCAAAATGACCAAAATGACCAAAATGACCAAAATGACCAAAATGATCAAAATGACCAAAATGACCAAAATGACCAAAATGAACAAAATGAACAAAATGAACAAAATGACCAAAATTACCAACATGATAAAAATGACCAAAATGACCAAAATGATCAAAATGACCAAAATGACCAAAATGACCAAAATGACTAAAATGACTAAAATGACCACAATTACCAAAATGACCAAAATGACCAAAATGACCAAAATGATCAAAATGACCAAAATGACCAAAATGACCAAAATGAACAAAATGAACAAAATGACCAAAATTACCAACATGATAAAAATGACCAAAATGACCAAAATGATCAAAATGACCAAAATGACCTAAATGACCAAAATGACTAAAATGACTAAAATGACCAAAATTACCAAAATGACCAAAATGACCAAAATGACCTAAATGACCAAAATGACTAAAATGACTTAAATGAGTAAAATGACTTAAATGAGTAAAATGACCAAAATTACCAAAATGACCAAAATGACCAAAATGACCAAAATGACCAACATGACCAAAATGACCAAAATGACCAAAATGACCTAAATGACCAAAATGACCAAAATGACTTAAATGAGTAAAATGACTTAAATGACTAAAATGACTAAAATGACTAAAATGACCAAAATGACCAAAATGACCAAAATGACCAAAATGACCAAAATGTCCAAAATGACCAAAATGACCAAAATGACCAAAATGACCAAAATTACCAAAATGACCAAAATGATCAAAATGACCAAAATGACCAAAATGACCAAAATGACCAAAATGACCAAAATGACCAAAATGACCAAAATGACCAAAATGACCAAAATGACCAAAATGACCAAAATGACCAAAATGACCAAAATGACCATAATGACCAAAATGACCAAAATGATCAAAATGACCAAAATGACCAAAATGAACAAAATGAACAAAATGACCAAAATTACCAACATGATAAAAATGATCAAAATGACCAAAATGACCAAAATGACCAAAATGACCAAAATGACCAAAATGACCAAAATGACCAAAATGACCAAAATGACTAAAATGACCAAAATGACCAAAATGACCAAAATGACCAAAATGACCAAAATGACCAAAATGACCAAAATGACCAAAATGAACAAAATGACCAAAATTACCAACATGATAAAAATGACCAAAATGACCAAAATGACCATAATGACCAAAATGACCAAAATGACCAAAATGACCAAAATGACCAAAATGACCAAAATGACCAAAATGACCAAAATGACCAAAATGACCAAAATGACCAAAATGACCAAAATGACCAAAATGACCAAAATGACCAAAATGACCAAAATGACCAAAATTACCAAAATGACCAAAATGACCAAAATGACCAAAATGACCAAAATGACCAAAATGACCAAAATGTTCAAAATGACTAAAATGACTAAAATGACCAAAAAGACCAAAATGACCAAAATGACCAAATGGCAATCGTGAGAGGCAAGGCACCCTCATAACCCTATATTTTAGGACCTCTTCAAATTATACTCTTGGAATATTTCCAAGCGCTTTGTCTTTTTCCTTCCATGGATGCTTCATTCTTCCACTTCACAGCCAACTTGCATCCAATATTGAATGCAACATGCGCGCCACAAAACCCCGAAATCTTTCCGGTTAGCGTTGAAACTTTTCACCCTCCAGAGTGGGTGGTAAATTTCCCTCCCACGTCCGTCCCGACCGATCTTCGGTCCGACGATTCGGCTCGGGTCCGACGAGGACATTCCGCTCCCGTTCGGGGTGGCCGTTTCGAAAGCTGAATGAAAAGTATACGCATTTTAACCGCTCGCAGCATCAGAACTGGCCTCAGTCGTTGTTTGCGTTTCGGTCGTGACTGTTCTGCTCCTGGCACTTGAAGCCGACTAGAGTGACTCCAAGTCACTACTACCCGAGTTGAGGGGGGAGGGTGGAAAAGGATTTGTTTGTCCAGCGTGGCAGAGGTGGTGTTGGCAGAGGGCACATCTATGAGGATTTGAAAGCAATCAGATGCCGATTCACAGTGTGGTGCTCTTTACTATGGAGTCCTTTCGTAAGTTCTGAGAACTCGGAAAATTCGAATTTTCCCAGAACCAAAAACAGTACGAGAGGGAGAGAGGAGAGAGATCGTGAAGCATGGTGAGAGGGAGAGTGAGGCTGGCTAGTGTGCGATAAATAATAAAACGTAAACATAAATAAAGTGCAAAAGGATTGGCCGTTTGTCAGTCTCGTGTGGGACGTGATGCTGGAAGGATAATATTCCTGAGTCGTTGTCATTGGCGTCGTGGTCGTCGTTGACGTCGTTGTCGTGTTTGTGCGTAAAGGATATATTCTAGCGAATTCCGTCGGACGGCACGTATGTCGTGTATTCTGCCCTGTGTGAGATAATCGGATTTGGAAAGTGTTGTAAATTAGCAAATTTTACGATTTGTGTGCTCGCTCGCTTTCACACAGCAGTAGCGTCGAGAAATTTATGTCCATTGGTGTGCAGGAGCGTGTAATTTTTGGCATTCCAACCGGAAGATAAATTACCATCCACATATGAGCGCCTCCGGGGCTTCTGTCCAACTGTGGCAACGCTTTGTTAGTGAGGTGGTGCTGGTGTTGCGTTTGTGAGAGAGTTTTGTGAAAAGCGTCGTGTGCCAAAAATGGGCAAAGTTCGGCGTGGTCCTTCTTCTCGTTACCCAGTTTAATTAGAGGAAGACGAGCAAATATGGATCCTGTCTGGCTGTCTGTGTGTGTATGTTTGCGTTACAAATTTTCCATTTAGACTGAGAGGATGTAAACCGTGAAAAGTTGGCCCGCAGGAAAAAAAAGCGAGGGAAAACATTTGAACCTCCTCCGCGGTGGCTGATGGAACTCGTTTAATCAAGGAGCCATGTCGAGGATAATTAAAATTGTGCTAACAACACTGCTGTTGTGGAGATTAGGTAAGTCACTGCTCGTAATTATCTTGTTTCAGGTGCTGCAGAGCGTTTTACTTTTACAATTCACAAATCTGTAACCCATTTAGAAGAAAGTCTCATTTGGAAAACATTTCCCCTTAATTTCCGGGGAATTCACTTTGGAGAGGCAAAAGTTTCCCCCCTCTCAAGTTGTTTTTTTTCCATCAATTTCACCAGCAGCAAAAAGTCCCCGCTTAAAAGGGTTTCCAGCATACTTTTGGTATTAGACCAAAATTAAGAGGATTTTTTCTCTGCTTCCTACCCGTATCATGATTCCACGGTGCACTTTATGGACGGAAATTCTTTCGAAAACAGTCCCTAATTAGGGAGGCTGGCGTTTTTTCATCTTGTTTGTCCTGAGTTATCGTCCTCTGATAACATGGTTAATTCAGACGAGATTTTCGTGGATATTTTTAAAATCACTTCTGAAATGTTTTACTAAACAATAAAGCGGCTTTTTTAATCGAACAAAAAAATATGAAAAAAAAATATATTTGAAAATGCATTATATACCAGTCCAGTTGTTTTGTAAATACAGTCCACACTCGATTATCGGATGCCTCGACTATCTATACAATTTCTAGATCAGGCTTTTTTGAATGATCACACATTTTTTAACAAAACTGCATTAATATCACAAAAACGATGAAAATGCATATGGGACATTTATGAGATCAAGGGCAGTTTAGGGGTCATACTTAAAATCAACAATCATAAATTAGACAATGAAAATTTTTTTTTTCGTGATTCGATTATCCGAAGTTTTGGTTATCCGAAGTGAAATTTTTCCGAGGTCTTCGAATAATTGAGTCTGGACTGTATTAGTTTCCAATGTTTCTAAGGATTGACAAAAAAAAACTTAAAGGAAATATGATGATAAAAATCTTGGCATTTCATCCTTTTTTGTAGTTTTAATGTGAATAACAATATTACTTAATGGATAACATCAAACAAATTCTAATCTTCTAAATGAATGCAAATATTATCAACAAGTGAAGACGAAATGTTGCATTCAAAGAAACTCTGATCTGACTTATGACTTGAGGGTCATTCAAAAACCACGTGGGTACTTGCAGGGAAATTTCAGAACTCTCTTCCCGTGTGGTCAATTGTTCATACAAAATAATATCCCCTTCTCATCTCACCTTAAATGTCCACTTGTATTATGGCTGGGCTGCATTCATAATTGGAAATTTGAAATAACGTTTTATATTTAAGGTAGGAGGCAAAAGGATTATTTGTTTGTTAAGATTCGTTCTTTAAATTTGTTTTGGAAGTGCGAGAAAAAAAACCACAAATTTGGTAATTCTGGAGTTTTTTTTTAAAAGGTCCAATAAACCAAATTTCCAGTTTTTGCGTTTTGGGTGTTTTTGAAACCGCCTTGAGTATTGAAAACACCCAAAAAGCAAAAACTGAAAATTTGGTTTATTGGAATTGTTGTTACGTCATGTTTGAGAAACCTTTTAAAAGGTTTGGTTAGGCAGCATTTCAAATTTTGTTCCCAAACTTTGCGCAAATATCGTTAGAAAATATTTTTTTCGCTTGTTTTTAACCTACAAGAAAACAGTTTTATGAAAACAGCTAAAAATTCCTGGCATTCGTTTGATTGAGCTATTCTCAACAAAATTCACCTGAAAGCTAATGCTGTCGAAAACTGCTTTGCACTCTAGTCAGACAAAATTGAAATTCCAAGAACCAGCATCCGTGCTTCTAGTAGCTAAAAAACCTCCCTCCAATAGACAAATTGCATTCCATATTCATGTGGAATGTACCCAATCGAATCCATACAGGTAGAACGAAAACAAATGGAACCGATTTTTACACTTTTCCTGCTGGAATGTTTTTCTTCCACACATTCTGAAAAATGATTGATGGATTTTGGGTTTCCGCTATGTGAAATTGTAACAACATGGAAAAATGAGGTCGATAAAGTGATGAATTGCGAAAATGTTGGCCATATATTGTGTGCTGGATCGAGGGGTCGAAAGCAAATGCAGTAAATCTATTTTAGGTGATTGTTCCATTAGTCTTTTGCTTTTATATTGCCTCATCAATGTTGGAGATCGACAAACGTTGTTGATTCTATTCATCTCAAACCCTTGTCGGGCACTCGTTTAACCTTTAACATCTTAATTGCTCGCTCGTGCCTTCAAAGAAACCTCTCCTTTTACGCCCATCTGTTTTCGTAACTCTGTAAGAGACTTACTTTGCAAACGGAACTCCTCCTCCACCGAGTTTGAGCGTAGGAAGTTAAGGAAATATTTCAAAGACCCGTCTGGCACTGAAAGCGATGAAATACGCATACGTTAAAAGTTTGCTTCCGAGAATGGCATGAACTGAAATCGATGATTCTAATGAATGGTCTTTGGTCCTTGAAAATGCAAATATATGCAGAAATTTGCCTAGAGCAAGAATCAACTTGGAAAATATTTCGCATTCACTTCTCAGTTTCAGCCAGTATCGATTTCTCATCCTTTTCATAAATTGTCTTTCCGTGGCTTGATTCGCCGAATAATGCCGGCATCGACCGCCAGATGATTGAGTTAGAAAATGTGAGCATACTGCTTCAATCAAGAAGACTGGAAATTCCATCAGCCGACCTTTTTGTGTTCGAGGGAATTCTTCAGCTCGCGTAATTAAATTGAATCTTTTTCCCTCTAATATCCTTTCATAACCGGTGAAGATCCTTCAATTCGATAAAGTTGTGCTCGTTCAATTTCTAGTCGATTCCTTCTGCATTTGTAAGGTCGAGGAATTGGGAAGCTGGCGAAATTTTTCTCCACCTCAGACCATCGTCGGCGGGTCGGCGGATGCTCTTTTGCTCGGAGCACTTCTTCGCTTCACTTTAGATTGAAAAACTTTTCCTTTTACCAGCGTGGAGTTTTTCCAACCTCCCGCTCTGGCACGACAAGACACGATAGATATGGTTTGCATTTATCTTGTGCTCTTCTCGGCGGAAAACGAAGCGTAAAATGTTCTGTGTTCTGCACATCAAACAGGTGATGCACTGATCCTGGGCTGCAAGTGCAACAACCAACTACCACAACTTTTCTCGTGGGAGAAGAGAGGGGAGGGGAAGGTAACAGATTGGGGGGTTTGATTTAGTGAAATTGAATTGTTCGGATTTGCTGGAACATAAATTGAATTGTTGAGGAGCTGTGCTAGATTTTTTCTTAGGGAAGGTTTTTTCACGAACGGTATGGCATGACTTGTTAGTTTGCGAGACTTGATGAATAAGCATTTCAGCCAACAACTTCTTTGAATTTCAATATGAGATGACTTTGATTTTTTTCATAATATTATTTTTTACATTTTTGTCATATTGAACCTTTTGTTTTACCATTTCAATACATTTGCATTTGCAAGTTAGTAAATATAATAGAGTATAGAAGCCCATTTTTAGTCACCTAAATTATTATACTTTTCTTTTATGCTGTTAGTCTGCACGCTTTTTAAAAAAGTTTCATTGTTTTGACAAACTTTGCCCTTAAATGTTGAAAATTTGAAGATAATCATGGGAAAATATTTCCAAATACCGTACTTGTTTAATTGTTTTTATCATTTTTATCGGTTATCCCGAGCAGACAGAAATAACTTGGGAATAACCTTTTTTGATATTTCAAAATACTTGGTCAATAACATTTTATGTTATTTATAACAAGATTTGTTATTTTGCGTTATGAATTTTTTGTTATTGGATTGTTATTGTAATAACAGACTAATAACATTTTAACAACTAATCTGATCATCCCAACAACAGTTGGAGATTTCCTTCCATAACAAAATATGTTAATCCAAAGTTGTTTTGGTTTTTAATCAATATCAGACCAAAAACAAATTTTGTTATGATAACATAAACTGTTATTTTGCAAAAATGGATTTTTCAAGAAGATTCCATAATACTTTCTGATATTTTAACAGTATTTGTTATTGATATGACATAAATTTTGTTATTACCGTCTGCACGGGATGTATTTAATTTTTGTTGTTGTTGTTGAAATCACGATGGATAGTTTTTTTTGAAAATATAATACATTGTGCTCAGAATCAAAAAAAAAATGTACAAAAACAAGATTAGGGTACAAAACGTGCCGTACTTTTCAAAGGGAGGGGGGTTGGAGCCAGTGTGACAAAGTGTGGCATGAGAGGGATGGGAGTTTAATTTTTGCCGATTTTAGTGTGACATACTTTTTGGATGACGCTTCATACTATAAATAATGTTATTGTCTTTGTTAAATAAATTAGGGGAAGGGTTGTAAGGTTGTGAAATATTTCATGGACGACTCCTTTGATCGGTATCCATTGCATTTAAAAGTATTTGAGAGGTGTGATTCAAAGTAACCAAATGTACCGTGCGTCTCCATTTATATAGTTAAAAACTGAACATAAAAAAAAAACCATTAGTAAAATATTTTCTAGGTCACAGATATCGAAAAAGAACCCCCTGAGCTACCTTTCCACGAAAAAACATTTTGGGTACATTCAATTTCAACAATAATTGCCTTCCGCCATGGCGTGCGACAGTGACGACTTGCTACAAATGAATTCCTGATGTGGTACAGTCATCCCGCATATTCGGAACGGTTTCCAGATCGGCCAATGTTCAAAAAATCATAGCACATCGATAATTGAACTTAATGATTCGCTTTTACCTTCATTTGAAAGCTTTTTTTGCGATCTTTCGAATGCTGTATCGAACATCTGCAAATTTTAACTTTTTTATGAAGTTTTTGAAGAATTACTTTGACCCTTGAAGTCCACAAATTCGGAACATTTTTTTCTTACGAATGTAAACAAACTTTGGATCTCTCCAGGAGTACATATTTATTACCAAATAATGACTTCACACACTGAAACCAATGAAACTCAAGCTTAGTAATGTTTTATACATGGTTTGATAACTTTTTTGTGAAAATATCAGTTAAATTCAGGTGTTCCACAATTGTGGGAGGCACAATAACATCCCACAATTATGAAACAGGCCATTTGGAGGCAGTGTTTTGCTGCTCTGGACAAAATAGTCTTGGAATGAAGTTTTTTGTTCAAAAAGTACTACAAGATAATGTCTAAATGAAGGTTCTAAAAATAGTAAGGTCGACAGAAAAGCTACTTTTGGCATGCTATTGACAAATTACCATAAAAGTGTTCCGAATTTGTGGGTGTTCCGAATATGTGGGATGACTGTATCTCGGTTTATACTACTTTACTCCAGCCACGCCGTGTTGCATAACTGCAATAAAGTTTAAAGCATGTTGTGTTTCTCGAGTATTTTTTTTTTGTTTAATTTGTCTTCAAATATTTTTATTTTTTGTTTATTTATTCAATGAGTTTCAATCGCCCCCACAACAACCCGCGTCACCCATTAACAGGAAGGCAATTTTCTCACGCGATCGTTGATTTCCCCACCCGTCAAATGGAAAGTCGAAACAAAATGACACAATCTTCCTTTTACGACCATCATCCAATTTTAGAACTTGACTGCTTCTAATCTCGGGGCCACGACCCATGTGCCTCGGTCGCGCCACGGAGAAATTGTTTATGGTGCAATTTAGCTAATCCAAGAAGATGATATTTTTATCTTGCGTAGAATAGCAAAACCAAAAGTCGCCGGTTTTTGGTGAAGGATCTTGGTGGGGGACAAAAAAGGTGGTGGCACCTTACTTTATGGGTCGTCGTAGGTTTAAACGGTCGAGGTCGATTCCGGGCTCGGATGATGACTTTTTTCCTGCCACGGTCGGTTGAATTTTCTGTGCTGTGGTTTATTACTCGATCAACCGTAAAGTTGAGTACGGGGCCGTAAACGCAGTAATACGGGGAATGAGATTCGATTCATTGGTCATTTGGAGGCAAACTAGGGGCATTTTTTAGGAGGGTCATTAATTTGTCCGAAACAGGAGTGCGAGCGTTGGGGGTTGTAACTGAAAACAGTTGTAAAGAATGTGGAAATGATTATTTTTGATTGAAACGTTTTAAGATGTGTCTGGATAATGTGCAGTGAACCTTTCAAATTAAATCAGTTTGAAAACTTCTAACACTAAACATTTAAAATGGTGTCGCTGTCTGACCGAGAAAAATATAGACCAATAAATAAAGCTAGATTGCTACAATGTGCTTTTGGTCATAAATAAAAGCACATAAATCGCTTTATAAATAATGGCTTCGCTGTGCAAGTGCAAAGTGCATTCTTATTCTCGTTGTTTCCTTTCTTTGTGAGATCGCATACCATCGTTTCGAGAAATTCTTTAATGTTTCATTTTTAAATATTCTTCAAACTGTAACATGTGAAAAGACAAACGAAAGTTCCACGTGTAAAAATCCCACTAATGTCTTCGGAGCGAACCTTAAACTAACGCAAATGTGAAAGATTGCAATAAATTTCAAAATGTTTCCCCCC
The DNA here is from genome assembly GCF_016801865.2 of Culex pipiens pallens. Lineage (NCBI taxonomy): Eukaryota > Metazoa > Arthropoda > Insecta > Diptera > Culicidae > Culex > Culex pipiens. The sequence goes on from NC_068939.1 coordinate 1,383,153, forward strand.
TAAAACTCTGGCCGTACCAACCAAATTCGTTTGCCACGACGCCTCAGCAGGAGCAGGAAGGACCCTGGGGACACATCGTACGCCACCTTCTCGGCGGTACATGACCGAAATCACGAGGAAAACTATGTCACTGCTCGCGCGCACCAAACGTGGCACAACGTGGCTGGTGATGTAAAAGAGCTTTCGTGTGCACCATCAGAGCAAGATGCATTTTCTGCTTCACCCCGTGGGGAGTCTTCTGGGAACGCTGGAGCGCGAAAGTATAAGTTAGGAGGAAATTTATATCCGGCAGAAAATTGAATGAAAATATTATTTTCCTCAAATGAATTTACAGTATGTAAAAAAAGTATTTACACCCCTTGGGCACTATGCACATATTGTGATGAAACATCTAAACGATTTAATGTTGACAGAAACCTAGTACTATGTTTTGTTCAGAAACTCATGCCAGACATTTTGCTACAAAAAGCTCATGAAAAGATGATTTCTATAAAAAGTTATATAACAAATACTATTACGAAAATAAAAAAGGTGCAAAAAAAGTTTGTACACCTTTCGAAAAATTAACATAAATAATGTTATTTGTTGACAAATCACCATAAATCCAGTCTCCCAACTCCAAATAGGCATCCTTGACTGATTAAAAAAATAATTTGGATTGAATATAAAGTTTACTAACTACTTAGTATAAAAGTTTATATAACTCTGGAAATTCTATATAAAACTTATCTAAACTTAATTTTGCAAACTTTTAATTCAACTTAATGTCAATATATTACCATAGAATTGCTAAATAAACATTTTGGAGTGGGTATAACACCGTTTTGGGGGTATTTGTATCGATAGAATAGATTTTTCGTTGGAATTTCGTACCAACCCGGAATTACGTCGTCGGAAAATCCGCCGGCATCCGAACCGGTCCACAATTCTTAAGTCAACCTATGTGGCATCGGAAAGGGCATAAAATTTCCGATCTTTTGATACCCATACATCTAGGTTTTCTATAAAACCCACCCCATACCTGGGCAAAAAGTAAGTTTGATCCACGATAACAAAAATTACGAAATTCCATACATTTTTGGCAGATTGCTCAAACAAAACCATAACAACGTTTTTACCTAGGTATTTAAAATCGTGGGTTTTATAGAAAACCTAGATGTATGGGTATCAAAAGATCGGAAATTTTATGCCCTTTCCGATGCCACATAGGTTGACTTAAGAATTGTGGACCGGTTCGGATGCCGGCGGATTTTCCGACGACGTAATTCCGGGTTGGTACGAAATTCCAACGAAAAATCTATTCTATCGATACAAATACCCCCAAAACGGTGTTATACCCACTCCAAAATGTTTATTTAGCAATTCTATGGTAATATATTGACATTTAGCTGAATTAAAAGTTTGCAAAATTAAGTTTAGATAAGTTTTATATAGAATTTACAGAGTTATATAAACTTTTATACTAAGTAGTTAGTAAACTTTATATTCAATCCAAATTATTTTTTTAATCAGTCAAGGATGCCTATTTGAAGTTGGGAGACTGGATTTATGGTGATTTGTCAACAAATAACATTATTTATGTTAATTTTTCGAAAGGTGTACATACTTTTTTTGCACCTTTTTTAGTTTCGTAATAGTATTTGTTATATAACTTTTTATAGAAATCATCTTTTCATGAGCTTTTTGTAGCAAAATGTCTGGCATGAGTTTCTGAACAAAACGTAGTACTAGGTTTCTGTCAACATTAAATTGTTTAGATGTTTCATCACAATATGTGCATAGTGCCCAAGGGGTGTAAATACTTTTTTTACATACTGTATGGGTGAGTGGAGGTGGAGAGGGGTGCTCTCTAAACAAAGACGACTAATCTTGCTGCAGAGTGAAATTGTGCGCAGACTTTTCAGAAGTGGCAATTTCTACAGGCAGTCAACCAAGAATCAAAAGAAGAGTTGTCTATTCGTGCGGCACAAACCAACTTTGGAGCCATTTCTTGGGTCTGTCAGGTCGTAATGGAACCACACTGACTTATGCCCTTTTACTTCTAGCCGAGTTCTCACCGAGAGAGGCATTCAGACAGAAAAAAGGATGCGAGCTTATTTTTATTGCCTCGCAGAGGACCGCAAACTTCCTGTGCCCTGAGGATCTAAGGGTACCCCCGGGGGGTTCTACGACAGTGTGGTGGCCACCCCGGAGAGAGAGGAACAGTCAGAGAATGCACCTACAGAATATACGGGGTACGTGATTTAATCTGGCAGGCACTCTGTGGGTTTTAGAATGATATTAAATTTAATCACGAACTCTCGAGCCATCACCACAAATGGCAACATCCGGGGGATGGAACACCCCGAGAACTGAACCAAACCGGCCACGGTAGTAAACAAACAGCATTCTGGTAGTGTGTACCTCTGGGAGGACCATCATCTCTATGTGTGTGGGGGGAGCGCTGCAGCTGTGGCCAGGGAAACCAAAATTCGGTAATAAACTTTAAAGAGCTTGGTAAGTACACTCATTATGGGGTGGTTTTCCGGGAGGGTCGAATCGAGTGCGCCACCCAATGGCAGCTTTGTTGCCGGGAATGGCCGGAAACAGGGCAGAGGTGGAGGTTATGTTTATGTTTTTACTATTTTGAGTCTATTTAGTGAAATGGGGTTTGTTTGTGATTCGGAAGCTGTAATCAAAACATCAAACCTTTGATGAGCATAATTTGGTGAAAAAGCTAAAAGTGAATAAAGTTTTATCATGGTGAGTTTAAAGTTTCAGATTTGTTTAAATATGACCAAAATTTACGAATTTGAATTCTAAATCATTTGAAAAAAAAACGTTTCTTTATCCACCATTAGGTGGTTGGTGCCTTCCTCACATTTACAAAGTTATAATGAAAATAAGTTCATGAAAAAATACATACCTGATACAGACTTTTCCAGAAAACATGCAGACTCTCATTTGAAGCAATGTGGCAACCGGGCGTTTCGCATCTGGCGCGACTCTCGCACGTAAACAAAAAGACTTGGCCTATTGAGGTTATGCAAAAAATCACCCTTTTTAGTAGATTCAAAAATTATTTCCTTAGCATAACTTTTTAAATACTTTACTAAACAGAGTAAATTTAATAGGGTCTTATGGGACCCCAAAACCAATCGAATAAGGCTGACCCGGCCAAAATCGGTTCAGCCAGTTCTGAGAAAATCGTGTGGAAAAAAATCATGTCTACACACATCTCCACAGACATTTGTTCAGAATTCGATTCTGAGTCGATATGTATACGTGAAGGTAAATCTAGAAGGTATATTTAAGAAGTTCAGTTTTCGAGTGATTTTATAGCCTTGTCTCAGTGAGGTGAGGAAGGCAAAAACTACGTTCAGCTTCACCAAAATCGAAGACAAAAAGACAAAAAGAAAATGCAGTGTTTAGTTTACAAATTTTCTATACAAAATCATCAGTTTTTCTAGTTCTGATATCAGAGGAAAGATAGCACCCACTCATCTTCCACGGCTCGTGGATGTAACTTCTGGAGGTCCTGGTCAATAACGGAGTAGCAACTGCGGGTGGGCACCTTTGCTTATGCTTATGCTTGCTTAGTTTTTCTAGTTCTGATATCAAAAGATTCCGCTAAACCGTATTTATAGATTTTTATATTTTTATGTGTCGAAAAAAATTAAGAATTTGCTCATTTTTAACATAAAATTGTTTTTTTTTGTCTGGCTAAGTCTCAAAAATGTCGTGTTTTATCGAAACAATTAAAATCTTTTCCATTAAAATTTCATTGTTAAAATCATTCTTTAGATTTGCCTTCAAAAGGTCCTATGCATCAGTTGTCAATAACACCGTTTTTCGATCGATCAATTTACGAATTTCAAATTTAATAATGTTCATCTGTACGGTCTTTAAATGCTCTTCACTGATAGTTAATGAAAATTTAACATGCCACAAAAAAAAAAAAAAAAAGATCAATAAGCGTCGGAGGTAGCGCATTAGAAACATTGAGTTAAGAAATAGCTACTGAATTTGCTTAATAAATGCGGCCCCGATACTCTTCAAAAACTTGATTTTAGGAACCCCAAAATATTTTTTTCTAAAGGCCAACTAATCACCTTTTTTGCTTCCAAGATTGCTATTGTGGATTTAGTTGGTAGCTGGATTTTCTGGCATCTTCTCACGGTCATTGGAAACGATCGTGGATAGACCTAGGGGTTCTCAATTGGAGTGAAAAAGTCCAAGTTATAGAAAAAAATATGGATTAAAATTTTGATTTTATATCACTTCTCCGACATTAGGAATAATTGTTCGAACCTGCTCGCAATTTTTTTATTCAGTCGGAAAATATTATTTTTCTTGAAAAAAGTTTTATTTTTAACCCTAATTCTGGCTCGATGTCGCATCACGCGACCGCGTTCTCCGTTTGTTTGTCAACACAGCTGCAGCTGGATGGTGAGACGAAGTGAGAGGTTTTGACATTTTTATGCCCGCATCTGGCCCGCCACCTATTTCGTTGGTCGTTGAGCCGACGGTCGTTTCCAACGACCAAGTCCAACAAGGTACTGATCGTACCTTGTATTCGAAAAAAATAGCTCCAGTAAAAAAGATTTGACCGATTTTTTGAAAAAAATGCCAAACTTTGAAGGTCTGTACCGAGCGCTAGAGTGCTCCAAACTTCAATGTTATATTTACCAAGGATCTGGCCTAGACGCCAGTGATTTTGAAAATAAACGCTTCGATGGCCAAAACGCCTCAAAAAAACATTTGAAAAAAAAATCTTTTTCTACGGGTTAAACCCCATTGAAAAATCAAATGCAAAGCGCCAGCTCCTGTTAAGTCCAATCAAGCTCATATTTGGGATTTGGGCTCAGCATGCCCACCGGAACAAAACCCTGGGTGCCCGAAAAAAAGTCACTTTTGTTACACTCTAATATGCAAAGCAATCCACTTTAACGACCCCCGGGTCTTTTGTGGGCTCTGTTGCAAGTTTCTGCTCATTTCTATGCGTCCGAAGGTTATGTGTGGTGAGTCACCCAAAACCTCTTTTACGCAATTGGACCAACGTTTTACTTCCCCATCCGATAGAAGGCCAGGAGAATAAGGCGGGAATGAAACCCGCGCCCCATAGCAACTTAGGGATCGGCAGCCGAAGCCGCAAACCACCGCGCAACGAGGCCTACTTAGATGACCAAATAAAAACATTGTTTTTTTTTCTTTAAAACTATATCAGCACTCTTAAGGAGCTATTACACTACCGCAAACAAACAAACAAACTGGCATTATTTCGTGTTTGACAGTTTGTCAAACTTGCAAACTTGTTTGCGGAAAACTCTCAAACAAGGCAAAATGTATGCAGGCTAACGTTTGTACAAACAATTAGGCAAACAAACAAAGCAGGCAAACTGGCAAACTGTCAAAAAGTGCGAGTTTGTTTGTTTGTTTGCCGTAGTATAATAGCTGTTTAGTGATGGTACATTTTCAGAGTTTTTTTTTGAATAGATCCTACAAACATATGGAAGACAATAGCTTATAGGATCTTTTATAAAAACTCTAGATTTCACGTTAAAATTTGATTAGAACTCCTTAAATCTGATTTCAACAAGAGCAATTGTAACTGTTTAAGTCAATCCGGAATTTAAAATATGATTTTCAATGCAACTATTGTTTTAAACGCTATTGAAAAAAACTTTTTTTCAAAAATAGTGCATGGACCTTGTATGGACCACCCCAGTACGTGTATTAAAAATAATTATCTTGTGAAAAACCTTATCAGTTGGAAAATATTTCAAAAAAAAAAAATCCTGTCAATGTCACCCCTGTTTATGGTATGTAGTACCTCCACCGAATATACTTGAAAAATATACTTGTTTCGTGTTCTACTTTCTCGTTCTGGGACAATTTCGCAATAATTTGCATACCATTTTTTGTCCTGTGACAATGTTTTACCTGCCCTTCCAAGTGGTTTTGCTATACAAAAATCCTTTTTTTTGTCCCCTAGAAAAAATGCACTTTCCAACACGCTAACCTCATTCCCACAGTTACCCCAAGGTAAAAGCTTTCCAGCGTTACCAACCATCGTCGGTGGTGAAAAACTCCCCCCCCCTAGCGAATGCGCTGCTTGCACACCGTCGTAAATGTATCATTTGTGGTTTCATCCCAGTTTTTCCACTGAATGTAGCACGCCCGGTGAAAATTGCAAGAACGCGGTGGAAAAGGAAAAAACCTCCCCCATGAATGACTTATTCTCGAGACAAAAGTGCATTGCTCTGAAGAGAGTGCTGTTAATGGAAATGAGTGGTGCAGTAATTACGCCGTGCCGAGACTGCATTTTCCAGTGAAGATTTCCGAAAGCTGTTGTTTGTTGGTACTTCTCGAGGGAAGAGAGCTTTTTTTTGTGTGCAACATTTTACACTCTCGTGTCGCAATCAGAGCTCGGACGGGCGTGAAACGACAACTTTTGTCGTGGTGATGAAAATCCTACTTTTCCGAGCAATAACAACAATATCTCTCTTCCCCCACAGTGATGTCGATGCACAAGGATTAGCACAATGGATTTGTGGAAAAATGCGCTCAGCCACAGTTTGCAAAGCTGGATTTCGGTTGTAAGCCGGTCGGATTAAGATGAGCGGCTTGTGTTTGTTCGTTCGGTTAGTCGGCCATTACGAGCTCAGGGCTTGTCAGGCGGAAAGCCATTTAAAATTTGCCGCTGATTAACTTTGTCTTTTCGTACGGAAATGGAGTGGAGCTTGATTCGATGTGGACTGCGAAGAAGGAGGTGAATTGTGCTGAAAAGGTATTTGCTCTGAGCTTTGAATAAATTTTAAAAGGGAGTTCATTTAAATCAGGGGTCTCAATTTCGTTTGAAAATGTAAATTTAAAAAAGCACTGCTGAAAAAATACGCTTGAAATTTAATAAATATTCTTACTACGTAGTATAGTTAATTTGGAGGCTGAAGTAAAAGCAAAACAATAAGGATCTTTCTCGGCCAACTCACACAAAATCTGAAAAGTGGCACGCGGTCATTTTTCATTTAGATTTTTTTGGCTTTGCAAAGCGCGATTTAACGACACAATGTTTGTAGAACAATGATACAATCTATACAATAACCCTGAAAAGTTCCTTAATATCATGAAATTTTAAAATGGTAAACCATTGGTAATTTTAGCTTTAAATGAAAAAAAAAGATGCATTGAAATGATTATTGTTAAAAGACGCCATATGAATCTGAAATTTTTGGAAGGTTAAAATAATGCTGGTCTTAAGAAAAAAAAAACAAGATTTATCTTGTTTGATATCTATTCTATCTGCATCATAATAAATGAAGATATTATTGAAAACATGTAAAAAATATGATGTTATGTTATGTTTGTTTTTGCCGGTGATATTTTAAAATGTTCAGATCGTTTTTACAATTTTACAATACTGTTTTAAATTGCTATTCCTTTTCAAACCGCAAAATGTTTTTTCCTAGTTTTCGTTTATCTCTAAATTAATAGCTTAAATGATTAATTATAGCTTATGAAATATATTACACTGTGATTTTTATTTAAACATTAACACGATATTCTTATAATAGATTTTACAAGAGAAGAAAAAACTTTGCAAAAAATAAAAAATAAATGGTTAGATTTTATGGTCGGTAAAACTGTTTTTTTTTATTTTAGATATTCAAATTCATCTGAAAAGTTCATAATCATACAAATTAAAAAAATGTCTTATGCAATGTTAATTTTAACCAGAAAATAAATATTTGCCGAAATCGTAAACCAGATGAATCATTTCATTAAAGCGAAAACAAGATACCGTTGATTTTTGATCAAACAAATTACTTTATAAATTCGTAGAAACCAATTGGGTGGAAGAGCACCACAATGCCATATTTTGTTTGCTGACGGTGGTGTAATTTCGTTGCAATTCGTTCATTATCCGGCCAGCTACAGCACGAAATATTCCATTGCCATCAATAAAATATCGTTTATGATTCTCGAATTATCATATAGAGTGAGAAATTTATTGAATTTTTGATTGCGATCAGTTGTGAGTGTGTAGACATACGTGTGCCATTCTACCCTTCCACACTTGGGGGTGGGTTATGGAATGCCGCCCACCGGTGGGGTCGTTCCGTTGATGACGGCCGACCAGAGCTGCTGCATAAATTAAGTGTAGTGGACATAATGGAAACAAATTAGATCAATAATGAAGTCGGGGGCTGGCCAGCAGCAGGACTTTGAGGGTGGTTGGGGGGTTGGTTGGTCGTTGGGTGCGATTCCCAAGTGTAGCTAATTGAGATTCTCGGACCATCATTGTGTGGCCTGGCCATGTACTTGTGTGTTGACTGCTGCATCTCGAGCAGAAAGTGCGAATGATGTGACGTTCTATGCAAAGAATCTCAATTCTGACTTCACGGGTGGAATGTTGCCAGAAGGTCGCAGCACTACCAGGGAAATACATCTGGAATGGAAGCGGCAAGTTGGCGATCTGGTTCGGGCATAGTAATTAAGATTAATGAGCCATAGAGCCCTTTCGTCGTGCCGACAGTCGTGTGCGGAATTGGATGAGCTTGGACTAGTGACATACTTACTTGGACTGCGAGTAGAATTGGATGCACTGGGATGGTGCTCACGTAGATGATGCTATTGTACGCTCAAGTTGCTTGCATATTGACACAAGAGACTTGACGGAGAATTGCTTTCAATTTGCGTACGCCGATTACATGGTGCTAAACATAACCGCTGGGAATCGGCTTGATCGTCAGATTTGCATACGATAATGAATAACAGTGTAATTTATGCATTAGTTAATCAGGGATTAAAGTGCGATCAAAGGCGGCTTTAAAGCAACTTTGAATTATATCCACCATCTTCTAAAATGTCCTCCTTGCTTTCCAGATAAAAAGCAATCCTCAAAAATTAATTCGCAATGTTTAACCATGCTACAAGGATCAAGAAGCTCAAATTCGAGTTCCAGGAATCCTCCACCCTTTCAAATTTAGGCTTATTTTATTCAATCTTTTTCCCAGAAGTTCGACGCGTGGCTTGAGATGTTTTTCTTTGCCGTAGGATATTTTTCAGCGTTGCCATCGTCATCGTCGCCGCCGTTGCCACTTCCAGAAGAAGATTACCCGCCAAATACGTCCTTCCCGGAGAGATGTTAATTAATAAGATTAGCACAAAGGAAGCGCACGATGGCAACATCAAAGGGAAAAGCGACCGGTTTTAATTACCCCTCAAAAGTTGAGGAAGCTTGCGACGACGACAAATTGATGGTTGAAATCAAGATTTCAGGCCAGACGGAAGGATGGTGTCATGTTTTTCTCTCTCCCGATACTTGGAATTAGATTAGCGGAGAACATTTGACGGTCGGCACTGAAATTGGATAGTATCGAAAACAGTTTGAGGATAAAAAAATCCCATCACATTCACACTATGAAGCCATCGTTCCCATCCAGAAAGTAATCAACGAACGTTCGCCTCTTACAGAGATATCTCGGGCAAACAATCATCTCCACGAATGATATCGTCGCATCTCGGAAGTTTTCCACAATGGCGCAAAGAAAACTAGGGGAAAATTTCATCGCTTCGGAAAGTAATAAGACTGAATTGGGTAAAAATGTAATATCGAACGAGAAAGGAAAGAATTTCATAAACTCCAATGTACTAGCAATAATATTTGTAATCGCGTTCTCGGCGTCGTTCAATCGATGCACAGTGAGATTTTTTTTGCTGAAAAAGTATATGAGATTTGTTATCACTATTTTATTTTTTAAATTTAAACCTTACATGTCTACTATTTTTTTAAACAAAAAAGGAAAATTTTGACCAAGTGATCTGGACAACTGTGCTATCTGCAACACTCTATCCGGCGAAAGGACCACAATCGATTGAACGGAGCGGAAAATATCATTCTTTTATAGCAACCAATAGCGCCGGAAGCGATGATTTGTCCCATTACTGATGGCTATTTCTGTCTGCGAGTACTTGAGCGGTTATAAGAACCGTTGGATAATTGATGTTTTACTGGCAATTGCGCGCCTGATGAGGAAGTCAATAAAGGTGTGGAGTACAAATTGTTACAGATTGGTTTCATTTTATTAATTCCTTTATTTTAATGAAAACACTCTCTCAATTGCTGCAAAATGTTATCACAAACCCTCCAGGAACGCAAATGTTTCCTCCAACCCTCGTCCTTCAAAGACAAGTGCCTTTGATGGCGTTGGCTAATAGCTTTTCACTTGGCACAAAGTGATGACTGTTACTGCAAGTGAGTTGACTGTGCACCGCATGGTGGAAGTGAGAGAGGAGTGACTTTCCATCATGAACTGCGTGTGTGGTGGCAACATACTTTCCACACATATTTGTGCCTTTTGTCTAAGCTTTTCCGGGGCCGTGGCAATCGAGGGAAAGGTTTTACGAGGCACGACGTTTGCAGTAATCTACTTGGCACTCCAGGGAGGAAGTAGAAATATGACGAGAAGAACGGGGACGCACATGCCAGAACGCTTCTTGCTGCGATTATCCTTCATATTAGCTTGCCAACCGTCAGCTGGGAACCGGAAGTCTCTCGCTATGTGTGAAGGATGGTGAATCCTGAGGTCCTGTGCGTATTAGACTGCATAAGGCAGTGCCAATTTGTCATTGAACAGGGATGAATTTTGAGGTAACAATTGACAATTTGACGAAAAAGCTTTGAAAAAAACGTCAGTACATATTTTTGGTTAATAATATACTACAAAAGGTAGAACTAATCAATAATTACACAACTTGATATGATGCTGAAATCAGTAAACGCTTCAGTTTCATTTAGGTATGATAGATTTGGGATCCCTGAACACGCTTCAATCGAAAGAATTGAACTGTAGTTCAACTCATTCTAAGAAACCAAGCGCCTCCATTGAATTTATCGTTCTCAGAATGAAACCATGACGCCTGACTTTTACCCTTTCGCCGAAAATTCACTAAAGCGTTTACAGGCATCAACTTCAAAAATGTCGTTATAAGAATAACATTTTTTGAGATTCGAACTAACTCCTGAAAAATTAAGTCGTGCAAATTGAAACCTCGAATCTATTTTTTATAATTAAAGCTATCCAAACATACCTAAGTTTGTCAACTTCCTGGATTCGGTGCTTTTTGGAAAATGTAATTCATTTCCAGCAATATTATAGTGAAATAAAACAATTTTCTATTCAACGATTAGTAATCTTCTCAGATTATTAGAGAGCAAAATTTCCACGGCATGACTCCTTCTTTGGAAAGATGTCTTGCTTTTAATGCTTCAGGATGAACATTTTTTGAACAAATAATAGTTTTTTTTTTGAATATTCTCGAGCCAAGATTTATAGATACAATGGAGACGCATTGTACTTTTGTTGACTCTTTACAAACATATCTAACTGAACAGGTTTATGCGTGTAAACCCTTTTCAAAACAACCGATGGTGTGTGAAAATATTTTCTTGATATCATAAATCAAATTTCGGCTACAACCTATCCCAAAACGAAAAATGTTACCAAAACACTAACATAGCAAGACGGCACAAAATTCAAGCATTTTCCCCCCAAAGCTTTAAGCAAGCCACCCCTCTCAAGCTCAGCCTAAACCCCAGGCAGGATGTGGTTTATGTGTTAATAAAAAAAACTGCGAGCATATTTACATACAAGCCATCAAATCTGCTGCCGGCGGAAGTCACGCAATTTCTGTGCGTTCCATCAAACCATCCAACCATCCATCCAGCGTTCATTCCCTTGGCAAACAGTCAATTTTCCGCTGCGTTCCACGGTGGGGGTGAGCTCTTCTTTATGGCCGCGCGCAGATGAGGCATGTGAGTGTTAAGCTAAGCGAGGCTTCACGGGCGGCGGCCACCAGGCTGCGAAATGAAAAATATTGACGTGGGAGGGAAAGTGATTTTTTTTGCTGCTGCCAGTCCCCAGTTTGCTTAAAAAACATTGATTTGAGGCTCGGTGGATGAACGCTGCCAACGCGAACGCAATGTGGTGATGGACTTAACCAATCTCACCACCTCTCCAAACGCTACCTTTGGAGCCTCGGGACCGTGGGCTTTTGATAGGCTCTGGGCCGATGGGACCGGGCTTGGATTATGGATGAAAAAAAAAATTCTACCGTTTTGATGGTAGCGAAACCAGGTCTCCAGGCCAATCCTGTAACTGTGGATGTATGAAATTCAAATTTGTTTAGATTATGGTGTGGATTTTTAATTGGATAGTTTTTGCTGAGCAGTAGGACACCATGTGGAATAATACCGTACTGCTGGGAAAAGATCCAAAAGGACAGTATACACCAGGGATGCTTTAATTTGAAGCTAACGAACGAAATGTTCTGTTCATAAATTGAAATAATTACAAGATAAAACTAACTCAATGAAAACTTAGATTATAATTATCTGTTCCTAGCAGGGGTTTACGGATTCAAGAAAAAGTCAAAAGTTATTACTGCTCAGCGCATCAAACGGAGTAACATTCTTCTATTTCCCTAAGAGCTACCCTAGAAATGTACTCCATTTGGTTAGTGTTTAGTAGTTTCAGTTAAAATTTGAAACTTGTGTTGGATTTTGAAATATTTACTGTTAAGTAGCACTTTTTACATCTTGTTTGGGTGAAAATCGTTAAACTCAAAAAAATATTTTATTTTTTAATAGGTAATGGGTTTTGATCCAGGGAACAACTTTGTACAACATAACAAAACGCTGAGAATAATTGATCCTGTAATAATAAATATTGTTATTTTTATTATGTTTTTTAAGGGCAATCGCCATGCCCAAGCTTCCCATGCGCCAGTGCCAACGCACACCGCGGGTTTGGTTTTCTAGCTTCGGTACGTGCCTGAACCCATTTGTGTATTGGTATCTTGGTACATCGTACCAGCGCACCACGACACTCTCGGCTCGCCCCATCGGTTTTGTGTCTGGCACTCACCCATGGCATGAATCCAGCGTGCCGTGGTACGTGTCGTGGTATTGAACCCGTTTTGTACCGCCAGCGCGTACCACGACACGTACCTCGGCTCGTAACGAGTGAAGCACCTAGGCTCATATACCGGGTTCATGCCATGGGTGAGTGCCAGACACAAAACCGACGCGGCGAACCGAGAGTGTCGTGGTGCGCTGGTACGATGAACCAAAATACCCTCGGTTCGTGTGAGTCGGGTACGGGTGTAAACCGAACAAAGCAGGCGCAAAGCAAACCCGAGGTGCAAGCGAACCGCGTGTACCGCACGGTGCAGGGAAGCTTGGCCATGCCCATGTTCACACAAAATCAGGAAGAAAATTATTTTTTCACCAAAAAAAACCTTTTACAAAGTTACAGTATATGTTAGCATAGATGTCCCATATGCAAAACAACAAGCTGAGAAAAAACGCAAGGGATGTTTGTCCCACACATAAGACTACGTGTTAAGATTTCACGAGAAAGCAGGATTTCCTTCAGATTTCTAATAGAAAAAACTGCATATTTTTGGATTATCTGAAAAAGCACACAATTGTTAACCAATTAGTTTAAGCAAGCTTTGTCTTTATTCATACTCTTTTAAAAATGGTAATGAGCAATTCAATGTCAACTAGGTTTAACCCAACTCTTCTTTATTAATTAATATTTTTCGACATGTTATCATAGATGTATATAAGACATTTTTTTGTAAATGGATTTTGCCTTTGATAGGATTTAAATGCAACTATTTTTTTACTTTTTATTTTATTTTTATTTTTTATTTTTTTTAATTTGTTTAATTTAATTTATAGGCTTTACTATTCAACTGACTACACTGAAAAAATATCTTGTTTTAAATTAATAGCAATAATATTTGTATTTTTTTCAGCAGAGTTGCTCCATCCTGCATTTTTTGTGAGACTTGTTGCAACATCTTAGGTAATTTTCACAAAAATTTTGAACGAAAAAAAATCTTGTGCTCACCTTTAAATTTGACTTTTAAATTTAAAATTAAAACATCTCAGAGAAGTGGCGTGTATTTTTCTGTCAGCGTATATTTTTCAGAAAGCTAGTAAAATTATACTACAATTTTGTTTCTGATCACTTTTTGATTCAATGTAATGGCTCCGAAGTTCAGATATATTAAAATTACGATATACAAAAATAATTGAAGAACTTACGCCCTTCTCAAATGTCATTCTCGAGTACAACAATACAACACCAACACAACTGGTATTCTTTTTCCTTCTGGATTCGATTGCAAGCTGGACTTTATCACGACGCCTTAGGGAAGCGAATTATGAAATGTTTTTATTAACCATAAGGCTCTGAAATGCATCATGCCTGGTCGGTCATTTGGCGGCCATGTAGGGGAGTTTGGGGTAATATGGACAGTGGGGGTAATTTGGACACCCCTTAAAAAATCACGTTTTCTTCGGATATAAAGTGAAAACGGCAATTTAAGTGATAAGGCTAGTACTAGTAATGGCCTAGGAGTATGAATAAACCAAAAAAGTTGGAATTGGTTAAGTAGTTTTGGTATAATATGTAAAAGATTCCAAAGGCCGGTTGGCCCCGCCTTAAGTTCTAATATTTGATGGTTGGAAAATAAGCTTTTGCAGGGGTTATATGGCAAAAAAGAAGTCAATTTTTGTTTAAGGGGGTTGCTTGGACGATGCCTTAGATATGTACATATAAAAATTGTGCATTTTATCCATTTTTATCATCAAAAATCGCAATTTATGATAGAATATGCTATGGGGGTAATTTGGACATGGCTTGTGGGGTAATTTGAACATACCTGAAAGTCTACCTTTCAGGCAACAAAAAAGTAACTTTCATGGTTGGATGAGTTTTTAAAGGGATTTAGGTAAATTTAGAGGGATTTAATATGTCAAAACAATCAAAAATGAATGTGAGCAATGAGAACTTTCACAAAACCCCTATTTTTTAATTTTGATAAATTTATTCCAATATTCGAAATAATGAAAATCTGATTACTGTACATTTGGCGTTCAACAAGACTCTAATGTTGATTGCTTTTATTTGATTTCTTTGACATTTCTAATTTCTATGCTGGTTTACAATAATATTTAAATTTGAAGGGCTACAGAATGTAAAATAAAAAAAAATGATATTTTCAGGCTAATAAATTCTATATAAAGATTGATTTATATAAACATAAACGATACCTTAATCACTAAAAACAAGTATAGTGTGCCTGATCCAGAATCAATGTTTAAATCATTTCAGTATTAATGATTAAATTATGTATACTACACTGAACTATTTGTTATCTTCCTATTGAATTATAGTTCTATCACAAAATCATTATTTAAACCTTTGATGAAATATTGTGAGCAACACTTCAAAATATAAAGCAATTACAAAATCAGGTTGAAGGATAAAAAACATGCTCAAAAAATCAAATGTTAAACTTATTCTTCAACATGTGTCCAAATTACCCCACAAAAGGTGTTCATATTACCCCACAAGGTATGTCCATATTACCCCACAAGGCATGTCCAAATTACCCCACAAGGCATGTCCAAATTACCCCATAGGGGTGTTCATATTACCCCCACACAAAAATGTGGGGGTAATTTGGACACCTTTTAACTTTTGCGATAAAAATGGGTTTTTCATCAAAATTTATCGAAATGAATGACATTTTTCCATCAAATATGGTCTCTATCATCCTCTGGTGTCATCCACATTCCTTTAAAATATTCATACAGCCCGTAACAGAGCAATTTCCTTAGGGTGTCCAAATTACCCCACACTCCCTATGTTTTTGAAAAAAAAAAATCAAATCTTGATCCAGAAAGCATCCATCAATAATAGATGATAGATTCATCATTAACAGTCATTGCTTCAAAAAAGAACGATACCATCTAAGATCTAAACATGTTAACATAGGGTGAAAAATGAAATTTACAAAAATATAAATAGAAAATGAAAATTTTCTCACATAAATACATTCTAATACAACTTCAAAACGCTTTGTGAAAATCACATCGATCGTGCCCAAATGATGGGTGGTTTTCTGCCCACCATTGAAAAAACGGCTTATATCCACTTTTGGCAAAAACGAGATATCAGCACCAGGCGGTAGAGGATGTTCCAACACATCTCCTGGAACTTGAATTTCACTGAAATAGTGTTTAGACTCGGCTGCCGATGCGAAAAACCAAACGGCTAATATGCCACTCTTATGGGAAATTGCCTTGATGGAGATTTTGTGACAAACACATAAACGCGTTTTTCTCGGAATACTTGTTTTGGCATAATAGCCGAATTTTCAATTATGGGCAGTTTTAGAAGAAATGTTTCTGAAAAGATATAAAATGTTTGAAATTGTTTAAGTATTTTTTGTGAAGCGACATGGTCCAAATTTTAAGCAGTATCACATCCAGTGTAATTTTGCTCATATTCAACACAAGCAGGCAAAGTCACATTTGTTCATTCCACCAAGATTTAGCTAATCCGTTTGTGGTAAACGAAGGAAAGCTTGCCATTTTCTACACTTATAATTTTCTCCCCACTCTCAACCCCTCCTTCATTTTCCCTCTCTCGAAAAGTGCTGATACTCAACCACTGTCTAGTCCACAGAAAATGTCAGCCCTATAACATGTATCGTCTTCTTCGGCTCTCAGGCTTAAGATGCTGCTGCTCCGTCGACAAAATCTTGTCGAGGAAAAAGGGCTAAAGCTTTTTACCGCCCGGTTTCAGTGAATAAAATTGCGCATAATGAAATGAAATGCCTGGTTTGGTCCCTTTTTTGATGGCTCATTCGTTTTGCCACGTGTGGCTTGGCTCGTCATGCGGTCGTCGGCTTGCCTTTGAAATGGTTTGACCTGGATTAAATTAATTCTTTGGTAAGGGAAACGCTGCAGCGATGGTATTTTCGCCCAGTGAATGCTTGCAGTTTTCATCTGTGAGTGAACATGTGTATGAGAGAACTATTTTTACGTGCAAAGAAAGCACTTTTTTTCTGAATCTCGTGTGCAACAGAAAGACTCACAAAACTGTCAAAGCTCTTGGAAAGTTTTTAATACTTCTTAAAGGATCGCCTTACGGAAGAAGATGGAGAGTGTGCACTTTCTTGGTGAAAGATTGTTAGGGAAAATATTTTTCTTTCACACGTCCTCTGTCGACGGGATCTGTGCTTACTCAGCGCAAAAGATACGTCTTGGCAGCCCTGGTGCAGGGGGGGAAGGACGGATCCGGGAGGTGGTGGTGGCGCGTGAATTAACCTTCTTTACTCCGGGTGTAGGATTTTCGCGTGGCTTAGGGGAGAGTAGTCTTTGGTATGCATCGTATTTGGTAGTTGAAATTTGCAGTAAAAACACCCGACTCCCCCCTAAGTTTGCGCACGGCTGCCGGAAGCTGGGTTTGAGAGCCTTCTTCCAGCTATTTGTCTTCGCTGGATGGAGGTGCGCGGGCCGTGCCGTACTGGTGGAAATGAGAATTCCTTTGTGCACTCATTATTCAGACAAATATTATGCTTCCCTTATCTCATTACACAACTTTGTGTGCGCCCGTGGAAGCTTTTAACCGGTAAGCGATGATGGCCACCAACTTTGCCTACCGGCGGACGACGTCCCGTCCAAGGCGGTGGTGGAGGTGCCACGTTAGCCGTCGTGTTTCTGTCGCCTGGTTCTCGGGAAAGTTTCCGTGACTTATGTGACCGTCACGTGCGGCACGATCGGTGATATGATATACAGTACCGGTTACCGGACGTGGGTGTTTTAATGAAAATTTAATCAAAAATTTAGTTTGTACTCTTTCAAAGATTTTAAGCTAAACTAACTAGAAAGGTCAACCTTATTTGAAAAAATGAATAGTTCTGTTTTTTTTGAAACGTAGGTTTCGTTTTATGGTAACGTTATTAAAAAAATGTTTAAATAGAAGAAAAACTTATAAAAAATAAAAAAAATAAACGTCGCTTGTGTGCTATCTTATGATACCTCCAGTAGAAATGTCACAAGATAGCACACAAGCGACGATATAAGATACACATTTTTTACATTTTAATATTGCTTGAATGTGTTGTAAACGTAACTTCACCTGTCTCTTTTAGAGCAAACAAGCTGCATTATGTGCTCTCGTGAATGGTTCAGCATGATACGTGCACATCAAATGTATGTCACATCCAATTGTCTGCATTCCGAATCATGTCAGGACGACACATCCGCCGACGTGCAACTAGGTTGATGTGGACAGATTGTTTATCATGGTGGAGTTTTTTGTGTGTAAATGATTGGGTTAGGTTCAAAAGGTCATCAATTAAGACTCAGTAAATATACATTTAATAAAAGAATTCTTAATGTTTGCTTATTCATATTATTTTTTTCTAAAACGGAATTTTGACTTTCTTCTAATGAAGGAACATGGAATACTTTTTAATCAAACCAAAAGTCTATTTAAACTACTCTACTCAATACTACTGTTCTCCTGAGGTGGAAATTGGAAACCTCATTCTGCAGCCATAATCACCGGTCATTAGCGATTAATTGTCCGTTATTCAAAGTGGGACCACATACGAAATCACCGTGGCAACCTGGTGCACGTGCCCCCTTTGTTCTGGCTTCTGTCAGAACAGCAGCATAATTGCACTATTATTCTTGGCGTTCACGCGGTATATTTTACTGCCCGCAGGGGGAAACCTTGATAAAAGAGCCAAAGTTTAATTAATTTTTCCAACACGAAGAGTTTTTTTTCCATGAATAAAATTGTGCTTTACGTTTCCGAAAGTCTTCCCCGAGGTGAGCTTCAATCATATTTTACCTGATCGTGATATTTGCATCAATTTCATATTTCAGTGGAAATTGCGCGGATGTAAACGATCTCGCGTCCAACTTCGAAGAGCAAATAAGGCTTCGAATTGGTGCACGTATCAATGTTTTTTCAACTTTTCAACCGCGACATGATTCCACGGCCAGTTTGACGGGACCATTTATTATCGTACCCCGATGGCATCGGTCTGTTTGCAGAAAGCCGGCATGTAAGCATAATTCAATAAATGGCTTGGGAGGCATAATTGATGAGGTGTATTCCGAATAATTTAACAATTTTAAACAAATAGGTGCAATTTTCATTTGCATCGCCTTTGGCGGAAAATCAATAATATATTGTTGGATGAATTATTGAATCTGCCAATATAAAAGTGAGAAAATTTGTTTGCAAAAGTAAAACCAAAACAAAAAAAGACAAGAACAGTAGCTAACCAAAATAAATCAAAACACAGTGAAAAGGTTTGCTTGAATATTAAACCAAAACCACCGGAGCGAGTTTTTCATGAAAGGTTTATTCTTTGCTGAAAGGCCCTTGGTGCCCTGCGCCCGGAGAAAACTGCTGAATGGAAAAGCAAACAATACACGTACCTTCTTCTTTGCGGAAAAATGTGTGTGGGAACGGAGATGGAGTGGGTGGGAACCCGGCAGCTGCACACACGTGTGTGGAACATCAGGGAGGGGTGGGGTGCGGTTCTGCAAAGAAAAACAACATCGAAGCACAGAGAGCACATATCCATGACGAAAGAAGCTCCCAAACTATGGAAGTTTTATGCGTGCGAGCTCGTCGGAAATGTACAACCCCCCGCCCTGATAAGGAAGAAGGAAGCTGCGCTTGAATACGGAAAAGAAAAGGAAACCAACTGAAAGGGATTCACTCCGACAACGCAAATAACACACACATCAGGAGGTCTGATGAGTATTATGGCACTGAATGAGGAACAGAATAAAAAAACAAGTCGTATAGCACATAAAAGAGGCTGCACAGGATGGCATTCGTCATTGTTGTCGTCGGGAAAGAATAGTGGCACGTTCTGGTTGTGTGCTATTGTCAACTTGTTGGTTTGAATCGGTACATAGTTCATCTCTTCATGATGTTTTGGGGTTTCGCTATACATAATTTTGATGAATTTTAAATATTTGTTTGTTTAGATAATAAAAAAAATGTTGTGCTGACAACTAAGAAGACAATTTTTGTATGTTTTCGAAAAATAATTATTTCAAAATATTCTGGTATCAGGCTTGACATCCATTTATACATTCCAAACATAGAACAGAAAGATTTTGTCTCAAAAACCACATTTCATAAAATAGTAGCATTTATGATGTGATCAGCGCCGTACCTAGAGGTTGGCGCGGTTGGCGACCGCCAAGGGCGCCGAAATCGGTGATTGTACATAATTTTCAATTCATCCTCATTAAATATTTGAAACAGAAAGGGCGTAAATAAACAAATAAGGCTTCATCCATAAAGTACGTCACGCTAAAATCAGCCAAAATTTACCCCCCCCCTCCCCCCCTTTGTCACGCTTTTCCTACACTTATAACACGCAATGTCACACTTGGTCAGACCCCCCCCCCCTAGAGCGTGACATACTTTATGGATGACGCCTAACTAGATAATTTGGCTTAAAATATAAAAAAATATTTAGGGGCGACAAAGTCAATTGTATGAATATTTTTACTAAAGTAAAGGAATGCTAAATTTATTTATTTTTTAAAGTAATGCTAAATTTATTTTTTCATCAAAGAATTGGGCGTTTAAGTTGCAGAAGTTTAAAGGAGTTTTAGAAGAGCTTTTCAAAATAAATACACGTTAAAGTTTAGACCGTTAAGTCATACCTTTCAGTTATTTTCACGTTAACTTGGCTGTGAATCACAATCTGCCAAATTGTGAAAAAATATGGTCATATTTTGAGCTTCTTTGAAACAGGAATTATTTTAACATTAAAACAAATGTTTTCTTCTGAAATTTTTACATTCTGAAAATTGGCCTTTGAAATATTTTTAGCTCGATTTCCCTTTTATAATCAACTTCGTGCATTGAAATTTGCAAACTCTTTTGCATAATAATAGAGTTTTGAAATTGGAAAACTGCTTTAAATTTTTACTAACAAGACCAACATTATTTGTTCCAGAAAAAAATGTTTTTCAGAGCACATAACTTTTTCAGTTTTAACTTAATGGGTGTTGTTTACTTTTCAAATCGTCTAAAAATCAATTTTTTTCAGTTAAGAACAAAAAATTTTTTTTTCAAGGTTTGAAAACATTTGTATAGTTTTGTGCAAAAAAAAATATTTTTCTAGAATAAAAATTTTAATTTTTCGAATTAAACATAAACAACTGATAAAAATAAAAATCAATACAAAACATAATTAAAAAAATAATATAAATAAAAATTATTTTAAATATCGTGTATGCAAAAACTCAAAATGAAAAAAAAATCTTATCTTAATATTTTTTTTTAACATTTTTTTCTAACAAAAAAATTCGATACTTAGAAATTTTGGAAACTTATGATTGCAAAACAACTGGACAGGTGTAAAACTATTTAAAAACTATTTTTTCATTAAAATTTTGAAGCTGTTACCTGTAATTTAAATTTTTAACCTCTTTTAATTTGTTTGGTCAGAGTCAAGGGACATAAACCTAAAAAAATATTTGCAAAGGCCTAAATTGATTTTGACGAAATTTTGTTCTGTTGCTGCATGTTGAAAAATTATGCTTTGATGCCGGTGTGCTCTTTTGAACTAAGCTTGTTGGGATTCCTATCTACATAGAACAAGAGAGCACACGTGCATCGAATTATTTTTTTTTTAAATTTTGAAGAAGGATTTTTTCTTTTTACGATGTAATTAACGAAATGGAATCCAAAGCGAATTAACTAATTATTTTACTAATCCGGGAAAGTTCTTTGCTTATATAATCAAATTAATACTAGATCAGATCAAATTATGCAGGCTTAAAATTATAAAATTAGCTAATAAGTTATAGCTAAATTTATCATGATTGATCATTTAATTCTGTGCATTTATCTTAAAATAAATAATAAAACAAAAACCTGCTATCATTATCGATTTTATGAAATCCAAAAAAAAATTCACCCAACTTAACTCCTATAATAAATGTTCAATTCAACCTATCTTATGTTAAACATAAAATGACTGTGTTTCTGAATTTAACCTTATTAAGGTCTCGAATTGCAATTATAAAATCAAAACTCATATTAAAGCAATCAAATTAATATCAATTTATCAAATTAAAAAATTAATATCAATTTATCAAAATGCTTGTAAATTTGGGAGGGGCGCCAAATTGATAGTTCGCCGAGGGCGCCGTGGACCCAAGGTACGGCTCTGGATGTGATATTGTGTTACTTTAAGCTGAAGGTGTGGAGTATCAATTTCAATTTCACCAAATTTGACTTTGTTAAGACAGATGACGAATCGAGATGAGCGGTCAAAATTGGATAATGAAACATTTCATTCATTGTCAAATTATCGTTAAAATTACTTATATCTATCCATACATATTTAGATTTGATAATGGATTTCACGTGGCAGTGCGTGGCCGAATGGTTACGCTGTCCGCTTTGTAAGCAGATGATTCTGGGTTCGATTCCCATCTGCTGCAACCTTCCATCGGATGAGGAAGTAAAATGTCGGTCCCGGCCTTGGTTGTTAGGCCGTTAAGTCATTCCAGGTGTAGGAAATCATCTCCATGCCATAAGTACAAACAACACACCAAACCAAGCCTACTCCGGTGGAATCGTTGGCGGCGGTTGGACTCGCAATCCGAAGGTCGTCAGTTCAAACACTGGGGTGGAAGGTTCCTTGGAGTAGAAAGAGGTTTGGGTGCTCTCCCCATTCAAGCCTTCGGACTCCTAGGTTCGAGCAGAAACTTGCAATAGAGACCACAAAAGACCCGGGGGTCGTTAATGTGGATGGTTTGAATGGATTTCACGTGGTTTATGGGTGGTCCCTTTCTGTAATGATAAATTTTGGTGAAAGTTTTTTAGAGGATATCCAAGGAAACCAGCGTGCAACTTTTGGGAAACCATGATGTTGATAAAATCTTCGGCGGATCACAACTGAAGAATTTAAATTAAAAAAGGAAGAACTTTTGCCACAAGAAAAAAAACATCACAAAAAAAATTCTTAAAAATGAATCTCATAGAAAAGCTCATTAAAGCTGTCCATTTGACCAAAATTTAACGCAGACGCAGAAATTTTTACTCAGATACATACAAAAATGTTTCTGTAGGTATTTGTGATTCACTTTTCAGACTTTATAACAATTGTATTTTTCTCAACATTTTGAAAAAAAAAAAACATAATCTAGATTAACAGACCCCCGAGCTACCAAGCAAAGTTTCGCAATAAAGCCCTTTCAAACTATTCAAAATTGCAAAAAGTTGGAAACATCACAGGTGAAATAATTTACATCACCCCGTGTTCCTGCCACCCCCGGAAACTGCTAGACGCTGGACAAGCGTAAAAGTGACACTATATTACAAACTTGCTGGCACCACTGCACTGGAGAGGGAGGGAAACAGCACAGAAATCATAAAAATACTAGAAGAAGGCAGCGAACTTTCCCGACCTTTGCGTTGCTTAATTATGTACGGATGTAGAACGATCCGGTGTGGGAGGAGGAAAACGAAGAAAAATGGGTAGAGGGGAGTTCTTTGAAAGTTATAAATAAAAAAATTTAGCTGAAGAAAAATGCTTTTTCATCACTTTGCTTCTCAGAGCGCAAAGATGCTGCTCCACGTGGGGTTGGGGTCCATGCGTCCCTGTCATCGTCTACACGGAAAACAAAAGATTGATTTTTTTAATTTTAATCCATGAATGTGTATTTCTTTTTAATATGTGTTTTTTTCAATTTTAGATAGGATAAATAAGTTTAAAATATCGTGAACTTCAGATTTTTAGTTTCAACCAGCTACCAACTGTTGTTGTGCTTCATCAGCCAGCAAGCCGGAGTGCACTTTGAAGGGCGGGGAAGATGGAAGGATCACGGAGTCCGGCTGATAATGGCTTCTGCGTGGGAACGAACAGCCAACCTGGGAAATGAGCTGACACTTTTGAAGTAATAATGTAAATGGTGAAATTTATTTTTAATGAGTTTTGTCTTATGGTCGAGAAAATGTTGAAGCCCCTCGGTAAGAGAAGGTTGGCACAAGAATGAAGTTTTAAGTTGTCTTCACTGAGCTACCGATTAGTTGCAGTCAGTAGTCATTTTATTGATTGGTTTTCGGAAATTACTAATAAAGTTTTAATAATATTTAAACAACGCTTTTGGAAATTAATTTAAAATCATTTGTTGAATCATGATGATTTGTCTCATTACATGCATAATTGAATCTATTATGCTTAATTACTTCAAGCGATTTTAGGAAACAAATCACAACAACGAACACAATTTTCCCAGAAGCCATCAGAGCAAAACCTTTTTGAACCGGTATTTTGATGTTGTGAAAGCTTTGCGCTCCCAAAATAACCATTAATTTCGCTTCCAGCGACGGGCACCAAACGCAGGTCGATAATAATTTTGATTGCACCTGAGCTCATCTTTTATTGATGGTTTCGGCCCTCGTTACAACGTCGTCGAATTGCTGTTCTGGCACAAGAGCAAACAAACCAGCAGTAACGAAATGATCATCGAGCCCGCCATCCCCCTTCCTCGTGTCCCAGGATGCTGTAATGAGGTTGTTAAAAAGTTTTCTTTCCGACAACATTCATCCTCCCCATCCTCCCTTCAGCTCGGGGAAAAGGTCACGCCGAAAGCCCGTGCTTACAAGTGACAAAAATGTAAAACATTACGCAATAAAAAAGTTACTCATCCCAGCTGTGCGAAACTCACCTTGCGTAAAATAAGTCCACTCTGGCGACCTGGCTTACCTTTTTCTCCCCCACAAGAGTGGCTCAGGGAAAATTATGCACCATCCCTCTGAAAAGTCGGCCCAATCCAAAAACAGCGAAAAATTTGCTCACCGAGGGGAAAAGTTCCGACAAAATGTTGCTCCGCTGAGATCTCGGTTTGATGTATCCACCTAATTGAATTTTGTTTTATTTTCTAATCGTTCAAATTTGTAAATAAATCTAATATACAACACACTAGCCTCTAGGCAGGGCACTTTTCAAATTTGCCAAGAATCCATTTTTCAATCAAACTATGATTGCATTGAGAAAGGAAACTTAAATTTTTGTTTTGGAATGCATACTATGAGTTGTGTGATATGACGTGATTCATGATATTTTGACAATGTGTTGAAAAAGGCCTTTAAGGCGAACACCAGACTCGATTAGCCGATACCTCGAATATCCGATGGTTTCTATTGGACTTCGCATAGTCGAATCATGAACAATTTTTGTCTTGATTTTATTTTTATTTTCTAACTTTCAATCAGCGATGGGAGAACATCATCAAAAGAAAATCTTTGACGTTCATCAAGAGAAAATATCTGGAAGAAACATGGCTCTCGATTTTTTGCTTTTAACATTAAATTGGAGTTTTGCGACTCAAGTTAAGTAATATTTGAATGGTTGATTGCAAATTAAGGGCAGTTTATGGGTCACACTTGAGCTCTACAATCAAAAATAAGACAGAGATTTTTTTTTTGTTTTTCGGTTATTCGAAGCGATCTTTTTCCAAGGCCTTCGGATAATCGACTCTGTACTGTATAGGCAAAGACAAAACAATTTTTTTCAAAATAAACACTAAAACCAGTTGAATCCAAAGTGAATAAGGGGTTACATACATGTAAAATTCTCAAAATTTCATATTTCCGATTATTTATTAAATACTTTTAAAAGATGATTTCCAGTCACTACTAAAAGTTTCATAAAGATATTTTATGTTTTATGTGAGTAGAAGACGATTTAAGTTTAAAGTTTTGCCATGCGCAAAGCGAATTGTCAAAATTTGTGAGCGTTTTCTCAAAACACCGAGTTGATTTACGGGTGCCACGATATCTCGAAATGAAATGGACGAAATTGGCTGAAATTTGAAGTGAGTACTCTCAAGACATATCCCGTGTGCATAACAAAGCCCGATTTTAAAATTTAGGTTTTTAAAAAATTACAAAAATCAAAAACTGTTGATTTGTTATATGAAATACTTTTTTTATAAACTTTTTGAAAATCGGCCTTCGTCATGCACACAGGACCAGTTTAGTGAGTCTTCACCAAAATTTTTGAGCCGATTTGGTCAAAGCAGTGTTGAGATATCGTGGCACTCGTTTTTTGAAACTGCTAACTTCAAATAGGCAATGATACAACTAAATTTCTTCATTTTAATGTCATGGCAACGCATAAAAAAAAGTTTTAGTGTGTGCTCATACCAACCCTTGACCTTTTTGCCAATTCACATGTATGTAACCCCTTAAAAAAGAGAAGTTAAGTTTCATTTAAAAAAAATCCATAAAAAGTGAGCCGTGTTGGAACACGATGAAGAAAATCTCTCCAATACTCTCGAAAATAACATGAATGAGTAACCGATAATTCCATTTTATTTATGTGTACATCGTTTACAAACATTGGCCACTTGCGATGTGTTACAGAACCTTTAGTGGCTTTAACAGATTTAAAAGCGAATGTATTAGTTAGATCGAATATCCTCCCGAAGGAGCAGGATAGTCTCTCGCAATTTGTTTTCACTGAATGAGTGCAAAGTGAAATTATTGTATGAAGATTATTCTATTGATTCTATTGCTGTTTATCATTGATATAAATAAATTAAAAAAATATGACAATTTATGTAATATTTTTTTAAGGTTGTTGAATGATTCTCCAAATTTAATGAATAGTTAGTTAGTTGTATTTGTAAACGAACCTTTATTGGATCTGACAGTATATCTGTCAAAATTATTGATGTCAACCAGAGTCTGGTGGACCGATATTTTTGGTACAAACATTCAGTATCTTTTGAGCTACCGGTACTATTGATTTGATTGACATATTTTTTACAATTCTTAGAATCAAATAGCTCTAGATTTGGAAGAAGAAGACAAAAACTCTCTAGTTGATGTGTACCATTATGTTTAAATAGAATATCATCTATTTTTGAAAGTGACGAGACTTATTTGATTGACATTATAGAGTCAGGTTTTTTTTAGTTATTATTATTTTTTCAATATTGCTCGAGACTCAAATAATACGAATGTCTA
The DNA here is from genome assembly GCF_016801865.2 of Culex pipiens pallens. Classification (NCBI taxonomy): domain Eukaryota; kingdom Metazoa; phylum Arthropoda; class Insecta; order Diptera; family Culicidae; genus Culex; species Culex pipiens. Next base: position 1,410,035 of record NC_068939.1, read on the forward strand.
CCTTTTCCTCAAAAATAAAAAAAGGTCAACAAAACTCCCACATACCCGTGGCAGGAGGGGCGACTAGTTCGAGACACGAGCGCCGAAAAAAAAGCTGTTATGGGAAAACTTTTTCAATAAGGATAAACACATTATGCAAATATTTGCTCTTAACCGTTCGTCAGCGAACGTAACCTGCACAAACTCACACAACCACGGAAACCATATGCAAACACACCAAACAGAGGAGTCTGGCCACCCACCTCCCTCCCCCTTCCATGCTCCCAAGTTGTCTGAGAATTTGTGTACAAAAGCCCAAAAGTTTGAACAGGTTCACTCTCCTAGGGCAGCTTACAACGACGCCGTTGGATCCTTTCGCCATGAATCGTTCGACCTCTCGGGAGAGTGGCCCTCTCCACATCGTCCTCGACATCGCGTTGCGTTACGCTGTTGCCGAAGGGTAATAAACATTTATCCCTCCAAGGAGTTGCTCCTGACTTCGTGTATCGATTTTCAAGTGGCTCTTTACCCCGTCACCAGAGTGCGAGGCAGGTAACTGGGGGAAAAAAAGGACGCTCTGTTGAGAGGATGGGATGTTTGCCGAAAGCGGAAGAGGAAATTGATATTTGATTGTGTAGCCCAACAAATATGTTCCCGTAGAGGGTGGCCTTACTGGGGGAGGAATACCCTAGCTGACTTTATATTACTATTAAAATTACCTTCCATGGGTTCTGGCCGGAAGGTACAAGTTATGGTTTCGAAGTTAAAAAGGAACAGTACTGTAAGGGAGAGTTGTCTAAATATTTAAGTTATTTTTTTCGACCATGATGATAATGTGTTTGGTACTTTGGACAAGAAAGGTTTAGATAAAGCATTCTAGTGCCATGAAATGAGCCAATATCCCCTACATGCAAAGCAGTTTGTTTAGTACTCTGCACACAACCGGAAGGATTTTTACAACAGACCTTTTTGAACCGCAAGCAAAGCAATTCAAATTTCAATCCCTTAAACAAACCCGTACAAATTATATCAAATCGTTTCACAATCTTTACCCAATCGTGATAACAACCCGAAAACGAAGCCCGGAATGTGTTACAAGTTCAACTGAAAACCAAAAAAAAAAAACACAACTTTTTTCCTATCTCCCACTTGGTTTGTATGGCACTTGTTAGCAAATTCACGGGAAAGCTTTCTTATCATCCCTTCGTCAAGCAAACACAGCACCATCAGTGTCCTCAAAAAGCTTTGAAAATACTTGGCAAATTGTTTTCTTCGAAGGACTCTTCCGATTGCGCCCTGACGACGACCGTCAACAAACTTACTCCTGGACCCAAAACGTTCACAATAAGACACATACATTTTACTCACTTGGAAGAGATCGACCCAGGGTCAAAAACGAGGGTAACCGAGGGCGAACGGATACACAAGGGTTGTCCGGAACCTGACCCAAAGTTTTCCTGTTTTGCGTTATCTGTTGACGGTCGTCGTCGTCGCACTCTCGGAGAAAAACTATTGTCTCAAAGTTTCAACTGCTCGGACAACATGGGGAGGGGATGCTGCTGATCCGAGCACAAAATGTGCACTTTGCCTGAATACTGGACTTTTACCACTTACTGTAATCGAGGCGGTTGAGTGGTTTCGGGCGAAGAATTTAATCAAAGTTGCAGTTGATTCCTGTTGAATCTCGATGCTGGGTTCTGGACGAAAATACTTTAGAGGTTGTAGTAAAGTTTTAAGATATTTTTGCTACTGTGATTTGAATAATATTATGTCATAAATCTAATTGCTAATCTTTAAAAAGCATAATAAAATCATACAAATGTGATAGTGCTTCAAATTGAAGTTCAATGTCCCCTGAACAAATTCCTGTACAAACATAGTTCTTAATAGCTTGAACATAGGCATAGCCGTGAGTTTTACGGACAAAATATTATATATTTCAGCGAAAAAAAAAAAATTAAATCACTCGGCAATATGGACCAAAAATGTTTGCATCAAAAACTAATGCATGCAGCTTGTGGGAAATTTCACGAAGAACGAAAGAATCTTAGGCCGTTGCAAATATTTTTCAAAGTTTATGTGGCCCCCTTTCCCCTTCAAAGTTGACCTGAATAATCAGGGGACAAACAAATATTTTTTCGAAAAACTTCAAAATTTTAATGAAAATTAAAGTTTAATCAACTGAAAACCAGTTAAAATGCATTTTCCCCCATGCATTTAGCATGTTTGAGCTCCTTTGAAAACATTTAAAATTTTCATGAAATATCAATTTACAGTCCCACGAAAAGTTTTTTTTTTGCGGAAAAAAATTCCGTCAATATCCGATATTTTTAAAACTAATGATTGAAAAGCAACTGTACGCCTGTGCAACTCTATTTTCATCCAAATGTTGAAACCTAGGTTTGTTATTCCAATTTTGATATTTTTTTTTTATTTATTTGCAGCTGCCTTATTTTTAACATTTCATTTTTGTCCATAAAAAAACATAAAATTGCTGTCAACATGCAGCCATCTACCTTAATTTAACTAAAATAAGAGTAGTAGAACTGGTCAAACTATGTTTTTTGGGTTACGATTCGATTGTACGATATTCTTAAGAATTTATAATCGAAATCTTGGATAGTTGAGGCTGGGCTGTAGATTACATTTTTGTATAGATAGCTGATAATATTGTATTAAATTGTATGGACAATATGGGCAATTTGGACATGGTCAAATTAATGATACTAATTGCATCAAGTGCTTCTACAAAAACAAATTTCCGTAAGCTTTAATCGACCTGAGGATTTTTGGCTTTCCAGCAGCCACGTGTCGCAAACATACTAAAACGGCTACTCTACCGGATAAACGGCACTCTTAGCACTCTAAGGAGGTTTGCTGATTCACGATGATCATCGTGTTGACGCAAATCTTATTTGACACAAAATGTTCCTCCACTCTTCAGGAAGAAACGGTGTGTTTTCTAGGGGAATTTAGTTTTAAAAATATCAAATGTTTCCGCTCAATATCCCTCCTCCAAATCTGTGTCCATTGAGAGCACCTTTAAATGACTGAAAAAGGAGGGGCACATCTTTCAAGAAGGCAAACGGCGTTCTGATGGTCAATGTCTCTTCATCGTCGGACTCACTAGACAAGTCCGGACTAAGCTACCGGCAGGGATAAATTGGTTCATGGTGGGATTATATCATTCCTTGCCATTCTTTCTCCGAACAACCCGAATAACATGAATCCCTTATATGTGCCAAAAAGAAAAATGATGTGATATGAGCTCGGATTTAGGACGTGTCTGACCTGTTTTTGTCGCTTTTGGGAAGATTTGCAGACGGGCGAGAAAACGTAGACTTAGCGGATGAAAAATGAACGTCGGAAGGACACCAGCTTGGTAATGACCGACAAGGATTGCTTTCGGTCGAATGACTTACTCTTTGACGGTTGGTGGATATGTTTACACTGCTAGTTGGTCAAATTACTTCAATCCCGGCAGCTTCAATTATCAAAGTCAAATAAACAGAAGAGCAAACAGCACTTACTGCTTTTTCTTTCTCCTCCGTCTCACTAATCGATATACTTAAAGAAATAGCACGTGAAAACGGCCATCTTCACTGCCACCACCAGCTGTCGGCATCCGGGCATCCGGAAATTGCAATGTTTGTGCAGCTCGCTTTCGGGCTTAACGCCCCCTCCCGTGATACGGCCAAAGAAACAAGTTGTTCCAGAAATGACCACTGAACAAACAGATAAAAAGCACACGAGATACGAGACGGCGATGCCGGAGATACCCTGTCTCTTCTTGCGAGGGAAGGACAAGTGAAGAGCTTTTTTTTCTTTTACTTTGCGAGCAAGCAAGCCAAGAACCCACATCTGCCAGCTAAAGACCATGATGTGAGCGTTAAATTAGATGGCCAAGGCGGTTTTGTGGGGGTGGATAGCGGAAGTAGTCCAAATGGCCTTGATGGCTTAATTTGGCCGTTCCGCTGGGAGCACTTTGGGTCTTGGTTCGCGTTCCGTTGGCCGGAAGAAAGCGGGATATTGGTTTCACTCAATGAATGGAAGTTGGCGGTGCTTTAAGGTGAGCTTTCCGCTCCGCATGTGCTTTCGATGCGTAATTAATTATGTTGTCCGGGGAAATCGAACCTAATCTGCTGGGGGTTAATTAGTGGACTTACCGTGTTTTGCTTTCTTAGCGCTGCTCATGCAGAGATTAATTATTTGTGCGCTAATTATCGTTTGCTGGGAGCCGTAATTGTGAGAAATTCAGTTGAAGTTCGCTCGTTTTGAGAGTATCGAGTTTCATGAAACATAACAAATTGCTAGTTCAATTCCATGAAAATGCTTGTGAAATTAGCTGTCATCGAATTCAATGCAAACAATGGATCAGTTACACCAACGCCAGCCGCTGCTGAGTTCCGAGATTGATTGATCTCTCGACAGGATGCAAATTTTCCCCGTCTCGTTCCGTGAACACCACGGTTGATTTTCTCATGTGGGTGGATTCATTAAATTCGTAAATACTTGATAGAGTTGCAACATTAGGGTGAAATCCAAAACAACCTCCCAAAATTTGAGTGCGTTTGATTGAGCCCATGATTGGTGCGACGCAATTGAATTTAGTATGGGAAAATATATTTTTGCAATTCCGTCGTGAAACTACTCACTTTTCCTGTCATTCTTGAACGACGAAATAGCCTTCTTTACTGTACCAAAAATAACAGAATCGAATAGCAACACTTTTCAAAATAAATGCTGAAAAGTTCTACTTTTCAGCACTCAAATGGGTGCTGAAAAGTTGAACTCGGTGAACCTCGTTGGATAAATGTACGACTCGTGCTGAAAAAATCCTCTTTTTGCAACTTGTTGCATAAACTACTATTATTGTAGCTTGATTTTGCAGAACATTTCGTCAAGTTTTTTGAAATCCAATTCTCTTTGTTGCACTTAATATGTCTTCTGGTGCACTTCAAAATGTGCCTTCAAAATCTTGGAATGGCTAAGGTTTTAAAAATTTTCCGTTATAGATCAGGCTGAACCAGAGTACAAAACCTTCCTCGAGAAATGAATTTATTTGGATTTTGTTTAATTTGAAGTCTTTTCAGCGGATAGTCGCCGTTTTCATTCGCCTACTTGATGACAGGATAAACATGATTTTTTTGTTGAGGTGATTTAATTTTAATTTTTTGCTTCCTCGTTCCCCTTTAACAATTTCCTTAAAAAAATCAGAGGGCAAAAAAAAAGTTTTTAATGGACTTTTTGCAAATTTTGATTTTTGGGACTATTCAATTCAATAATGGATTTTCATACATTTGATGATATTTTGCTAATTTTCAGTAGGAGCATAACTGTTCTATTATTTCGATTTCGACTTTAAATTTGAAATTTAGGGTTGAGGGACAATAACATTCAATAAAATGTTTCCTTTCTAAATTGTTTTTTACTTTTTTTTTCAATCAAATTTACAACTCCAACATCATTAATTTGTATGAAAATTACAAAGCAAATTTAGGTAAATATGTTTCTTTTATGAAGCCTTGCATCAAAGTTTTGAAAAAATGCTGTGATGGACTTTTTCGATTTTTTTATTAAGGTTTAATTTATTTGTTTTGAACAACCCTAGTTTAACCTTGGGCTCGATGTTCAAAATCTATTGGAATTGGTTGAATGAATAAATTAAACGACCTTAAAAAAATCCAAAAAACCAAACCAGCGAACATAAAAATAAATAAATATAATACCGGTCAGCGTCCACATTGACAGAACGGATAGATTCACTGATTTATGGGTTGCACCGGAATGGTGCCGAATCCTGTCGATGGTTGGCTGTGAAAAGAGATTCTGTTCGATCGAGTTATAGTTGAATAATTTGATTAACGTAGCTGAAATATACACAACACGTAAAATAGCTTTGAATCTAGATCAATTGAAAATTCAACTTTTATTGATTGATTTATTTTTGATTTTCTGTAGAATCATGTTCAAAATCTGACCATTCTGTGCAGCATTCAGTGCCAATAATCCTATTCGCGAAGCTTGTATCGAATCGCAACACCACCCCTCTGGGCGATATTCCCTCCAAAGGTGACGGGGTAGATGCGTTAAAATAAGCCGGGTTTTGTTTTTCAATTCATCCCGACGGGGGCATCACCGGCTCTGGCGAACGGTCCGATTTGAACCTGGCCTGGCGTGGGTCACAATTTCCTCATCATCGAGCGATGAGGGTGATGCCGGCGGCCAGTTGGAAACATTTGCAAAAAATCAGCAAACTGTTTGTTTATCTTCTGTGTGGAGCCTGTTGGCACGATGCAGCTTGTTTGTGGGGGGGAGATCTGTTGGCCATCGTGTGTCTGGCTGGGCCGACACCGGATGCTAAGTTGAGTCCTTTCGAAGAGTTTGGGGCAATGTGAAGCGCACATGAAGAAAGGGATTGCTTTGAAATATTTATTTGGTATATTCCATAATAGAGCCATTTTTTAATTATGCACCTTTTTGAAAATAAGTATGTTTAATTTTATTTTCACGTGTTCCGATTACGCGCCAACAAAACCCGATGGCTTATGCTCCGCTTCAAGCCAGCAGTAGACACAATGACTGCATCGCAATGAGTGGTCTGGACGTCATCATACAGGATGTGCCGAACATATATAGGCACATAACAAGCTGCTGCATATGTTCTGTGTTTGGGGGTGGTGGACTCTGGGACCGAATTGGGGTTTGGCAAATAGGAACACAATTCGGATTTAGTTAACTAGCGTGTTTGGTGATGGAGGTTTGATCCGACTGTGGGGCCGGTAGATAACCTTGTTGAGAGGTTTTTCACAACAAGGCAAGCAAATTTACATTTTTTTAAAATGATTTTGTAGTATTGCTATTCGATTTTGGCAAAAAAATTATAATCTATGCTTTGGTTTAGTAATTTTTCTGAGAGCAAAGCTCTTTTCTGATAACTCAACCTCAATTCGGTAGCGTAACCCGCTGCCGACTGGAGGTCCTTTTCGGGTGACTGCTCACCAAAGAATGGTGGGACAGAAAATTGTGAGCACATACGTCCACACGTCGATGCACATCGAGCAGAAAAGCACTCCGGGCAGTCTCGCTGCTCGAATTGTGGCATGTGCCATGTTGGGCAAAGCTTTGGCGGCTTTGCCGTGATCAGTCAAGCTTTTCTCGTTTTAGTCGAGATTAGCAATTGAAACGGGACTATGTTGAAAATATTTACAATGATTTTTCTATCGATTCCACGTCCCCGTTTGTTTGTTGATGATGTGGATTTTTCCAGTATAGGAGGACCACCGTCAAAAGTACACACAGTTTGTTGTTGTGCAACGTCCAGGGGATCACAAGCAAATCGGTTCGGAGCTTAGGTCAGTTGGCAAACAAATTGGATTGTTGCCGAGCTCCAGTTCTGACAAGGGAGATTTGTGCTGCCAGTTCAGGGATTGTGTAATGATTGTGATTCGTTTCCAGTTCGGTTGCAACTTCCGGTCGGAATTGTGCTTTTGTAAGCAAACTTGAAAGCTTCTTGCGAGAGTACTTTGAAGTGTTTTTCTTCACAACTTGACTCAGCTTTTCTTGCTTGGTGTTTTGGGGAGAAAATGTCCACCCACATAAATTGCCTCCCTTAGCAACAGCCGGATCCCCACCAGGGCAAACTGTGGCAAGTAATAAAAGTCCAAATCTCTGATGGGAGATAGAAAACTGGCAAAGTACGCACAACTTCCGTCCGCTTTCCTCCCCGGAACGGTAAAGTTTAAATTACGCTTTTATTACGCTTTATCGTAATAAATTTTCGCTTATTTTTACGAGTTGGGTGTTTAACTAAGTGCTTAGAAAAGTTTCTGCACCAGGATCGATATAGGGGCTTAGTTGTTTCTAATAGATGGTGAAGTGCAATAATTTGGTGATTTTACTCATATTTTCAATAAGTAAAGTTTGTTTTTTCTTACTTGTTCAACCAACAAACAGATTTTTCCGACATTACATTAACTTTCGATCCAAAACTTTCTTTCCATCAGTGCTTTTTCCTTCTGTTTGTCTCTATTAAAAGCTCCTTATAGCTCATCAATTATGAACGTGTGCTCGGAGTGGAAAACTCTTTACTTACTAAGCTCCTTCCATTGCCACCATCATGCCAGCTTAAACGCTCCGAAAGCACGAGCAGAATGGAAAACAACTCCCGGGGAAGGGATTCGATTACTACCCCCTACCCTTTCTTTCACATATATGTATGAGCTTTTTTCCCCCATCCGTAAGTTGTGTCTTCATTCGTCCGGGGAAATGCGACACCAGCGAGTGTGCAAATTCGAACTTTTTCCTCCTCGGCGAGCGTCCCGAAAATCAGTCACTGGTAAATGGATGGCTTTTCTTGGGTACAATGTTTTCCACCCTCAGAACAGATGTAGTGGTGGTGCTAGTGAATTCGGTTTTTCGACGAAAGTGGAAAGACGAGTGTATTTAATTTGAATTGCAATATGGCGTTTTGATTAACAGGATGTCAGCTGCTGCTGACGACGACGATGACGTTGGAGTGAAAAGTTTTTCCCTTCTTTTTTGAGGGAATTTACTTCGCTTTCTTTTACATGAGATGTTGTTTGAGTTTAAAATTGACATAATCTTCTTGCAGGAAAAGCTTGACTTGGGTAAGGAGATTACACTATAAAGTGGATTACGTCAAGCTGCACTGATTTCGTGGAACTTGAGATGGAACTTAGTGTCAAAGTTCAGGCAGCAAGTTGGATGATGCAAAGTATATATTGAAAATTTTAGTATTTTGCAAATTGTAAATTAAATGTAAACATTTCAGCTTTATGCTATGCTCAATTCTTTAGATACAAAAATAAATTTGAATACTGAAAAAAAAAATTAAATTTGATAATCAACTTGAGTTTTTAAAGTCATAAAAATCCAAATAGTCACGTATTGGTAACAATCCAACAAATTGCACACACTGCACTTTCTGACACGCTACAAACTAGAAAATCATCATCAACATCCGCTCGTCAGCATCCTCGTATAACGTCAAGCAGACGTCGAAGATAGTTTTCCATCTCTCCGGTGTTCAATTCAAAACTTGCAGATAAACGCCAAAACGAGATCGATGTTTATCACATCGTCGCCGTCGTGCTAACTTGTCGTACGTGCATTTTGGGCCAAATTGAGTTAAGAACGCCATTTTGTGCATCTCACAATGCCACAACTTTTGACTTTCACAGATCCCCAAAATTCGATTTCAATCCTAAGATATTCAATGAAAACCAAAAAAGCTCCGAATTTTTTTGTCATTTTTCATTTGAAAGTAGTTTCAATCTTGTCGAGCTATCTTGTCACTCCCTGAAAATTGATGTAAGTGCGACAAATGGCCAAAGGGATTTCAGGTCAGGATGCGTTTGACGGACGTACAAGCTAGACAACCGTAAACATTTGTAATTATAACTCGGGACTCCAGCAACCAACTTCAACCAAACTTCAGGACAATGCTCAGAATGGTCAGCCAAACAAAAATTGTTTGTTATTGTTTACATTGCGTGCTCTCGGTTTTGTTTATTCAAAATCAAACATTAAAACGCGTTTTTCTCGGAACGTCGAAATGGCGGGTGCGACAAGATAGCACGACTACGTCGACATGGCTCAGCGGCATCTCGTTAGTGTCAAGTGTGCGTGGATATCACTTTTTCCAAATGCCCTCATTAATTTTATCTGCATCGCAATTGAAGCTTCCATTCTTGACGATGCCAAACGAAACGCTCAAAATTTCGTTCGACAAATGGCACGTGATGCCTCGCTGGCGCAGACAACAACACTGCACTAAATCATGGATTAAAGCTTCTACGTCCAGAAAATTCAAAACACATTTCATTAGTCCTTTCGGCAGGATTTGCAAACGGTGCACAAGTGCTGGCCAGACGGCCCAGGACGGAGAGAGCCAATAGTGAAAAGGGTTAAGGTTTTACCTCGAGAAGAAAGGATAGAAGATAAATTACGGGCATCGGATTAGGGCGTCCAATTTTCCCGGGTTTAGAATTTCCCGGGAAACGGGAAAAATATTTTTGAAATCCCGGGAATTCCCGGGATCCCGGGAAATTTTTGAAGCAGTCAAAAAATCTATATTTTCATAATATTTGATAGGCTTTCAAGCTTAAAATCATTGAATAAGCTTAATAATAATAATTGGTGCCATCTTCACTTCAATCTAGACAAGGACGACAGTTTTGAAATAATTTAAAAGAAATCGAAAAAAAAATATTTAAAAAAGTACAAATATCAATTTCAATGTCATTTAAATTAAATAAGTGTTTTATGAATATATTTCTTATATATTTTTTTATAAATGCCATAACAAGAAAAGCTTGAAAAATTTCATTACAAATATCTACAAAAACGAGAAGCGACAACAAAACCAGATTTTTTTTTAAAAAAAAAGGTCGTATAAGCTATTGTTCTTCATATGTTTATATGACCTTTAAAAAAAATCAGAAAATAAAATGATACCAGTCAATGCAAAATTTTAGATAAGTTTTCAATGTCTTATTTTAAATAAAACATATTTTACTAATTCTCTTTAAGTTAGTACCGTCAACTGGGGAAAATCAGGACTACAGTCTGAAAGGTACAGGAGATTTCAGAGCAATACATTTCTAGACTTTTTTTTATTAGGTCCTTTAAACATATGAAACACAATAGTTTATTGGACCTTTAAAAAAAAAACTGGATTTGGAAATTGGTGTACTAATTGTTTTTTCTGTTTCTGTTTTAACCGAAGTTATTTAAAACACGATGCATTTTTTTTCTTAAATAGCAGTCTTAATTCGTTACTTGCCCCAGATTCCGGTGTTTGATGAAAAATATTTTAAGGTTAGATTTTTTTTTCAAATTTAAAATCCTAAATATAAATTTAATACCCAGTCTTAAAAAAAAAACATAAAATTAAATAGAAAATGTTTAAAGCGTCAGGCATTTTGCGGATCTGTGAACTAAATTTTAAACAATTTTCCCTAATAAGTCAAATTAAAGCTGATATAATCCGAATCCAAATTTAAAATTTGTATTGATTACTATGTATTAAACTGTTCATCTATTTCTACAACCAAATCAGAATTTCCAGACCAAAATTTGATTTTTTTTTTCAATTTCGGGAATTCCCGGGACAAATTATGAAAAATCCCGGGATTCGGGAATTCCCGGTTTTGGAAAAATCCCGGGATTTTTGTCCCGGGAATTCCCGGGATGGACGCACTACATCGGATCAATAAATAATCCTGCCTCAAAACTTCAGGATCCGTCCCCCACAACTACTGGGCTTACTCCCACTTATGGAGAAAATGTTTGCTCTTCTCTTGGCTAGCTTTTTTTCATGCACTTTCCAGGATATTTTTTTGTTGCTGCTCTGCAGCATGTACGTTCCGGTATTGTGTGCCATTTGTTTTCACAGTTGCAGCTTTGCTAAAGTCCTTTTCTAATCCTTCCGCTAAGTCCTGGCCGATGACCAATTGCCACGAACCTTCGGTCCGTTTTCGTACCCAGTCGACTGAGGCAACGAGACAAAATAGAAGAACCAGAAGAAGCATGGCTTCCCTTTGGCTGACGTTCAATTGGCACAAGTGCACAATTTGCTTGCACAGGACTTTCCTTTCTGCCTTATATAGGGGAGAATCCGTGAATAAATGAAATTATAAATTTAATTCCAGACATTGGGATGCTTCCTATTTTGAGGTCTGTGGCGAATTTGCTTCGGTTGAATGTGCTGGCATAATTTATGGCACTGCTGGATCCTTTGGCCTGGCCGTCACCGTAACTTGGACCTGGTCAAACCCCGAGAACCAGTTGCATAGTCGACCCGACCCCGAACGTGGCGTGATGAATGGTTCTTCGGGCCTGGCCACTCAACAGGGTGCTCGTTTGGTGGTGGTGGGGAGGCCATAGGCAGGACGAGCAGTACTAATGGATATTGCTAATTCGGAGATGCGGATGCAATTGATGGGCATTACTCTGATGGTTCGATGGGCTGTGTGAGAGGTTTTGAAATAATTAGATCGGTAAAGTGAACTGAACGTTTCAGCAGTTGCACGAGCATGCAATTAGAGAGTGGAAAAAGGTTTACTAATTGTGAAAATGAAAACCGTTAATTCAAATGACTTTAAGTGCCAATAATATGGCAAATCGTTCAACCATGATTGCCATTAAAATCATCGAAAAGCAACCACCCGGTAGCAGCTGAGCAGTCCTCTACGGAATCGGTCTTTTTTTTTGAATTTTATTTTTTGTGTTTTTTAGTCCGACTGAAACTTTTTTGGTGCCTTCGGTATGCCCAAAGAAGCCATTTTGCATCATTAGTTTGTCCATATAATTTTCCATACAAATTTGGCAGCTGTCCATACAAAAACGATGCATGAAAATTCAAAAATCTGTATCTTTTGAAGGAATTTTTTTATCGATTCGGTGTCTTGATTGTTTTGGTGATTTTTTATTTAACATTTTGTCACTTAAACTTGATTTGCAAAAAAACACAATTTTTAATTTTTTTTATTTTTTGATATGTTTTAGAGGACACCAAATGCCAACTTTTCAGAAATATCCAGGTTGTGCAAAAATCTTTGAGCGAGTTATGAATTTTTGAATCAATACTATTTTTTTCAAAAAATCTAAAAATTGGTCACAAAAATTTTTTAACTTCATTATTCGATGTAAAATCAAATTTGCAATCAAAAAGTACTTCAGTGAAATTTTGATAAAGTGCACCGTTTTCAAGTTAAATCCATTTTTAGGTGACTTTTTTGAAAATAGTCGCAGTTTTTCATTTTTTTTTTAATTTGTGCAGACTAATGATGCAAAATGGCTTCTTTGGGCATACCGAAGGCACCAAAAAAGTTTCAGTCGGATTAAAAAATACAAAAAAAATCGAATGACCAAAATCTGAGAGAACTGCTCAACTTCAAATTGAATAAAGTACCACCCCCCCCATCAGCGTAACGAGATGTTCCACAAACACAAAATTTGGAGAAGCAATTAACGCGTTCGTTCGTTGATCACCTCTCGCAATTGTATCGCTGTATACGAAGAGTGCAAGTGTCGGTCGATTATTTTGGCGCAATTTTCAATTGATTATGGTGCCTCAGGAGGGCAGGCTTTTCGTGTTTCCATTCACAGCCTTCGGGGGGTGAAATTAATTATTTTCTTTTATTTCCGGACGACCACCGCGATGGACTCGCTGGCGGCACCCAGAAGCAGTCTGTATTTCGTGTCAATTAACGGGGAAAATTCTCGGCTGCGAACGTTGATTGCTTGCTTTATGAGCGGGAACTTGGCAATCGTCGATTCAATTTATTGATTGTGTCTGAAGTTCAGACGACTGAAAGCAGCTTCAATGGTGACAAATTGTACCCTTGGACAATCCAACTTGATTTAAATTAACACTGATTCTGCTGATACAGACATTTCCATGCATTCTCCATGTTGGAGCGTAATGGTTCCAGCAATGTCTGGTGCAATTGCATAAAAGAATGCAGATATTCTGAACAGTACGTTTGCTTGTCTTAGCCGAAGGGTTGATGAAGATCGAAATGTCTAGTATGCAATTCAATTAAAAGACTAAATTCCTAAAATTGTGTTTCCCGATATGGAAAATTTCCCTTCGTGCATGCTGGAAATAAATGATCTTTAGTGTGCAAAACTTTTGAAATAAACAACTTTTGGTGCGCACACAACTTTCAACTTTCGCAAGCTCATTAAACCTAATTAAGCACCACCAAGCAAAGCAAAGGGTGGCAAGTCTCTGCCGAGCGAGCGACTTCGCAGCAAAACGCAGCAAAACTTCCACCCAAGTGGAAGCTAATTGAGATCAATGACTATCACTTGCCATGTGCACCAAGTGCAATAAACAGTTATTAGAAACACTTTTCGCATCTAACCAACAACAACTAACCGCCCAAGCCCGCAAGGGTTAAATGTGAGGCAAATATGTTGGAAGGCACTCTTGAACTGCAATTTGCAAGTCAGACACGTTCCGAGTGCGCCCGGAGTCGGCTTTTGCTTGATTCAGTGCAAACAAAGTTGCTGATGATGGTGGGTGGGGTGCGTATGTGTGACCAGTTACATCACCGCCTGCAAGCTTCCTCGATGTGAACACGGTGTGTTTAAAGTCAGTATCATTAATGGACTTATTGTATTGAATTGAAAATTTTACAGAAAACATATTCAAATTCAAATGACTCAATTCCAACGAAAGTCATAAAAAAATTGTGCTCAAATTTTGAAACTTTGGGTCACCCAAATTTTGATAAATATTTGCCTGATGATCAATGTTTTTATGCAGCGAAAATTTTCAAATAATCATTTACAACTCGCGATTTGCATTTAACTAAAAATAGTAGGTTCTTATAGAAAATTTCATGTTTTGTTCTAAAACATTGAAAACTGCGTTCAAATTGCCCTGTAATTCACTTCAAACCATAGTTAGGAGTCCCATAAATAATGTTCTGTATTTATATTGTTCCAGGATGTCGTCATTTTTCATTGGCAACATGTTTAGGTTTAAAAAATGAAACGTATGTTAAACAAATGAAATGTAAAAAGTGGTTTTAAGCCTAATTCAACTTATGCTTTTTTTTTAAAATCCCATATTTTGAGTAACATCACGCACAAAAAATATGGGTCTAATTACGTTTTCTACCAGAAAGGAAAAGTTTATCTAATATAAGATTCCTTTGAATGTTTCCTTAAATATTCGGTTCAGAACAACGTTGTTAAAACAACTTATTGCTGAGATACGGCCTATTAAATAATGATACGTTTTTCTAAGAGGAGCAATTCTCTACGAAATCGATCTTTTTTTTGAATTTACACATACAAATTTGGCAGCTGTCCATACAAAAAATATATATGAAAATTCAAAAATCTGTATCTTATGAAGGATTTTTTGATCGATTTGGTGTCTTCGGCAAAGTAGTAGGTATGGATAAGGACTACACTGAAAAAAATGTTACACAAAAAAAATGGTGATTTTTAATTTAACTTTTTGTAACTAAAAATTGATTTGCAAAAAAAAACACTATTTTTAATTTTTTAATTTTTTGGCGTGTTTTAGGGGACATAAAATGACAACTTTTAAGAAATTTCCAGGTTGTGCAAAAAATCTTTATATTACAAAAAAATCGAATGACCGAAATCTGAGAGAACTGCTCAGAATCACCTTCTAGCCTTTTAATTTTTATCTTATGATATCTTTGATCCTGCTTAAATTTAAAATATTTCTGCTGAAAAGAACATTCAACAGAAATATTTTAAATTTAAGCATTAGCATTTAAGCATAGATTTTTGCTCTTTTTGAATGTAAAAAAAAAACGAAACTATTGGCACTACGCCCCCGGGGCATGGCCTTCCTCTAACGTGGGATTTCTGCTCCAGCGCCTCTGACGAGACAGGAGAAACCGGGACCGACGTTTTACTTCACCATCATATAGAAGCTCGGTGGATAAGGCGGGAATCGAACCCGCGTCTCATAGCATCATCGGGATCGGCAGCCGAAGCCGCTACCCCTGCGCCACGAGACCCACCATAAGTTCTAAAATAAAAAAAAAGATTTTTTTTGATAATTCAATCACTAAACGATTAAATGTGATATAAAAGATTAAATTTATATTCTAAATTACGGATACCATGCCAAATCCGATCCCTAAGTTGATATGGGGCGCAGGTTCGAATCCTGCCTTATCATTCTGGCCTTCTATCGGATGGGGAAGTAAACCGTCGGTCCATTTGCGTAAAAGAGGTTTTGAGGGACTCACCACACATAACCTTTTGACGCTTAGAAATGAGCAGAAACTTGCAACAGAAATTACAAAAGACCCGGGGGTCGTTAAAGTGGATTGCTTTGCTTTTTCTTTACTTTTTTCCAAATCCGTCAACGATGAAATTTTTTAAATCTTTTAAAATACTAATTCTGAATAGCGAAAAGAGTATAAAAACTAAGCATGAATACCACGTTTTTTTTAAAATATACAGTAGACTCTTTTGTTGTCGATATTGAAGGGACCATCGAGAGCGGAAGTTATCAAATTATAGAACAAAAAATCAAATCATACTTTTTCAAGGGACTGAAAATTTATTGACAGCTGGAGCAATATTGACATTGAGAAGATCGACAGCCAGAATGTTGAATTTCATTGAAAACATTTTTATCTCATGTTATGTTATGTAATGTTTTAAATAATATTTTTTGCAATTCCGTCGTTAAATAACTTAGTTCTCCTGTCATTCTCGTGTGACGAAACGGCCTACTTTTCTGAACCAGAAATATCAAAATGGAAAATTAAAATCTTCCAATACCAATGCTGAAAAGTTCAACTTTTCCGCACTGAAATGGGTTAACCTTTTTCAATACTTTTTGATTGACATAAATAGAAAGAGTGCTGAAAAAAAACAAGTTTTTTTTCTCATTTTTTGCATTTTTAAGAAAAAACAGTTTTTAAATTATTTGCAAATAATTTAAAAAGTGTTTTTTTATTTCAGAAATGCAAAAAAAGTGAAAAAAAATGTTTTTTTCCGCACCTGTCCTATTTATTAAACTCGGTGGATAAATTACGACTTGCATTGAAAAAATCTTCTTTTTGCAACTTGTTGCATGAACTACTATTTCACAGATCACAGATGCAATTTTAAAGAATTTGCTCATGAGCCCACTTTGCAACTATCGTTGGCTCCAACTGATGCATGCTGTTCCCATTAATATTGGATGGGGACAACACTTTTGTCGTAGAAATCTCCGCCTCATTGCATGCTGACAGACAAAGTTCAGTCAATGGGTGATGTGGGCTGCCCGGTCGGATGTAAAGTTTGACTGGCAAACATTAATCCAATTTGTTGGGATTATGTTAGGGCCGATCTAGTTGGTAAGACAAGGACTTTTTTATTAAATTTTCCATAACGATCTTTCATCCTTCGAACAAATAAAGAAAACTATCTAGAAGCTGACAAACTTGCAATCACAGGGAGTTTTAAAAGTGCAGTAAAAGAATTGAGTATTTTTTTTCCTTTAAAATGTAGAAAACAAACAACTGCCATGCACACAAGTGCCATCCGGGGTGGTAAACCCAACACTTCCGGGACAGTGCGAGAAAACGTGCGAAAAACTGTGTCATCAACATAAAACATAAGCACTGAATAATAAGGAAGACACGTACTAGTGCTGCTACGAGCTGCTCCCACCAGTTCCGATCTGGAAGGGAGGGGGAATAGAATCCGTTCCGACAGTTCCGCCGCAGTGTGAAGTGAAAATTTTATCCGCGTCTTATGTCGCCTAGGAAATTGCTGCTGATGTTCTTCTTGTTGTTGTTGTTGTTGGTGCTGTTGTTCTTTGTACAATTTGCTCCGACGGCAGTGTCTTGCACGTGGCACTGCCGACTTTCAAAGTCTTCTAAAGACAATCACATTGCTAGAGTTTCCCCCTTTATAGAGTTGATTGGAGCGCGTTCGATAGAAGGGTGGCAATTTCCGGTGCAGGGTTACTGGAACCGGTTCGAAAGTTACCTGTTGTTGGTAATGTACAACAACTGGTATCATTGGTATTGCAAACCCTACCCCATTGTAGCTTCCTTCTCCAAGGACGGTCGCGTTCAAAGTGTTTCCTCATAACACCTTCGTCCCGTTTTGGATCAATTCAATCTTCCGGCTTCACAGCATCGATCACTGCCACTTCCGGATAGCACAGCTGCTGAACCTTCCGTTTGCTCTTGGAGGTGGTGGGTGAACTGTTTCTAAGAAAATTAGTTCTGTTGTTTGTGTTAGTTTGGCTCCCGAAACAGCTCAAGTTACATGGGGGAATTCAATACTTTTCCTCGCCGAGAACAGACCCGACCCTGGAACTCATTTATTGCGCCAATCGATGGTTCAAGACGGAAGGGGCTGTAAAAGAATGTCCCCTTGGAGTGTGCCAAGCCGAATGTCCCTGCTCCGCGAAGCTACAGTAAAAAGCTGAACCGAGGTTGAGTTTTCCTTCGCTTGCGAGGTGCAATCAATATTGTCTGCCGGAAGTGGATGGTGTTCTTGCTACCTGTGGTGCAAAGTTGTAAGGGAGAACGACGGATTTTATCGCCCAGCTGTGCTCCGTCGTTGTATTTTTCGCGGGTATCGGGAAATTGGCGATCAAATTGGTGCCACGATGACAATAAAATCGGGAAACGTAGTAATTGGATGGGTGGTTTGGGGTGGAGGGGAATGCAAAAAATAAAATTTGCTTTAGAGTTTTAGCTGAAAATAAGTTAGAAATGTTTTCCGGTTAACCACACAGCAGCTTTGATTCTATTATCCTGTTGTCATGAATAGCCAATAAGCTGGGCTCAGCGTCAAACAGCGCGTAAAAATGGTACAATCCACTGGGCTAAGGCTATAAAACGCTTCATTTGCTGCTCGGCGTTGTACGTACGCAAAAATTCCCGATGATTATTTCATTAGCTGGCTTGGTTGCCGTGGTTTTGCACGTGAACCTGGATTTTGCTCCTGGTCACGTGTTTTCGGATACGAGCTCTCTATTGTTTGTGGGGAAGACTTTTTAATATTCGCTGGGATCAGAGTTATGAAAATGTTTACCCCTCATCCATAGTCCACCAGGATGGGATATTCGATTCCGGGTTTCGCCTGGAGGGATATATTGTTACTTTAGGTAACTTTGAATAAATTTCTGTTTTAATAAATTGAAATCTTCGTAAACTTTACACAGAAAATACAATTGAATATTGGAATGTTGAAAATTTGGTTGGTTGAATATAACCTATTTTTTTGAGTAATATTACATATAAAATGTGTAAAAATGTGAACTTGATGAATATTCATCAAAAACTGATGATAATTCCTCATTTTCTGAGATAAAATTAATCTTTTTTTTTGCCACAAAATCTGTCACCATTTCCTGATGAATATTACCATCATTTTTTTTTTCTGTGTACACAAAAAAGCATTTTGCTTTGGGATTTTTTGACCAAAATAAAAGCTGTAGTATTTTGCAATGCATCTCTAAAATCCCAAAATCAGCGTTCATTCAATTATTTGATTTTATTTTATTGAATCATCTATGAATGGTACATCAGTTACATGAGCTAACATTGAGGATATAGTCACTCCCACTCCTTTCCCACATAAGTGATCACAGTACATCATAAAATGAGTTTAAAAAAAAATCTTTTTTTCTAAAATCTGAATTGAAACAAGAATCAAAAAAGTAATTTTAATTTCATCGTATTGTCAACTTTTTATAATAAGAGTAAAATTTTTAAAATGGTTAAAAGGGAAGATGGCGTAGTTTTCTAATTTGCTACACAGAAAAAAAAGTTGAATTTTGGAATGTTGAAAATTTGGTAGGTTGAATATTACCTCTTTATTTGTGTAATATTACATAAAAAATGTGTAAAAATGTGAACCTGATAAATGTTCATCAAAAACTGATGAAAATTCATCATTTTCTGGGGTAAAATTTATCATTTATTTTGCCACAAAATCTGTCACCATTTCCTGATGAATATTACCATCATTTTTTTTCTGTGTGATTTGCTAAAAAAATACCAAAATTAATTATTATCGAATTATTTCACTTCAATTTACAACTTTTTGCATTACTTTTTTTTTATTTAATCATCTGTAAAAATTGGATGACCAAAGTCCCCTCGTTTATCGATGTTTAAAAAAGGAATCTGTCCGTTGTTTTAAATTTACAACCATCTGGCCGGGCCGTTTTTGCATCGATGCACAAATAGGCTTATAGAGGATTATTGTCTGGCTTTAGCCGGTCGTGATGCAGGCCGACCAAGCCGCGTGTGTATTTTTTTCTCGCACAAGGTTGAACGTTCGTTGGCGCATTGTTACGAGCAGGAAACAATTAAAACTTTGTTAATTTTAATTTTCCGAAAAGTCAAAATTGCGAGACTTTACGCATGGAGAATCCGTTCGGTATGACGTTATCCGCTGTGGGAATTATGAAATTTCTGGTTGATTCCATAATCCTCGTTAATGAATTTAAGTTGAGCTTTTCTGTGAAGTATTTCGTATCAAAATTTTCAAATAAAATTACACACTCTGTATAAGCCGATCACTTTTGCCGGAACAGTAAACAATAATTGCCACAACGGAATCAAGCACCGATACCGAATTTCGGTGTCCCACATTGCGTACGGTTCGGTTGCAACAATAATTATTTGTTTAAATTAATTCCAGTGTTTTCGCATCTGCAACCGTTTTTATCACTGCGGTTTCTGTTTGTTCATGAGTGCCACTGCAGCTGCATCTGTTTTTGGGCTCGGTGGCATATTTGTGCAGTGGCTGGCTGGAACCTGCCGGGATGGGGCCGATTGAGTTAATTACAGTGACTTTCTGGTTGTACTTCAATTGTTTTTGAGGTTTTTCAACCACGCTCAACCAGCAAGGGGGTGGGCCACCCGTTGCAAAAACACAATTAATTTAAATGTGTTTTTGTGTGATTGTAAGTATTTTTTTCATCATCTGCACTGATGATGAATGAAACAATGACTTTTTGGGAGGGAAATTCTTTCCAGTTACGTTCACAAAGCAGAGATGAAAAACGCAGTTCAGGTTCATGAAAGCAGCCTTCCTTTTTATCAGTTGTTTGCTCAGCTTAATGGTTTTTTGGTAGTAAGTGGAACTTTATAGAAGCTTTCAGGGAAACGACTTACGGTTTTACGACTGTTTTGGGCATCAGAATGAGTTTCAATTGAATTTTAACTTGCTGAACAGTTTTTAAATAAGTATTTTCTCTGAAGATTTCATTATGCGATTTTCAAAAACGATATCTGCAATTTTAATTTATTTAACTTTCTGATTTGCCACCATAATCCAACCAACAATCGGTAATGACACCAACAAAGGGCAAGTTATATCCTTTCCCTCAAGTAATTTTGTTTTTCCATTCACGCCAAAAACGATACCCGCTACCCATTTCAACCGTTCCGTGACACTTTTGTCAGCTTATAATCACGGTGTCGTGGCATATCTCACGTCCAACAAGACACCTCCACACAATCCTTTCGCTCTGTGGGACAGTTTTCTGTTTTTGTCCAACCCTCACAAATCGTTTGTTCTACTTTTTTTTACTCTTTCGACCAGGCGAAAAGAAGATAGAGTATACGCGGGAAGGGGCGAAAAAGTTTATCAATAAATAAAAATAATTTTCGAAAGCTTCAGCCGAACAACTTGGTTGCAAGAGGGGGAAAAAACGAGTCGAGCTTCAACTCTTCCTCAGCCAACGCAGAAAAAAAGGTAGGAAAAAAAGTTTTATGGAACTAGAATGGCAACACAACCAGTTTCGCTGTTAGTTTGTTCACGTTTTTACTGCAGAAACGTGACTAGCTTGGGCCAACGTCGTATGAAGAGAAAAAAAGAAGCTCAGAATTCTAGCTCCTTGCAGGCACAGGAAGTAGAACTCTAATCGATTTCCCGGGGAAGATGTGACAAAATGTGTGTGTGTTTGTATTCTTGTTGGCCAGGCAAAACATTAACGATCGTTGGCGTTATTTTTATGGTCACACCGTGGAAGGTGAAGAATAAGGATCGTTTGGTGTCGTCTTAAATTGTTTGATGGCGCCCTGGGAGGTGGGATGAACAGGAACGATATATTTTCCGCAATTCCACGAGGAAATCATTTCTGGGTTTATTGGTGGAATTTATGATAGCGTTCAACGCTGCAATATAGTTCATTTTATTTGTAATACACTTTTTATATGATGATAAAATAATGTCAAAATGTATAAAGTCCATAAAAAAACAATACTAATTTATTAAGTTATTGTAGAGTGCAAATTTAACTAGAAACCATTTTCCAGTTTTCATGGCAAGGCAGATTCGATTTTGAATTATATTCTACTTTAATAAAACAAAATTTATTTATGTTTGAAAAATTATATGTTTTATACTGTTAACATTAAAGTTACATACATTTTCAAGCAAAAGTTGATATTGCTACTCAATATTGTTATGTGACACTAAAGTTGCCATCATTTTTAAAACAACTCAATTTTAATTTCGAAAAAGTTAACAAACAAAAAAACAATTAGCTCTGAGGGCCAAATCTGCTTTTTCAGTCATTGGTAGGCCGAAAAAATGTTTAATTAAAATTAATAAAAAAAAATGTAAGAGAGTTATGTTTCATAAAAATTATTTCAATAATCAGAGGGAAAGATAGAGAAAATTACAAAAAAATGCTTGTTTGATTTCCTTATATTTTTAGTTTTGAAAATAACATTTTAATTGTCAATTTTACAAAATGTTTTAAATTGATTTGAAAATTGTAGGAAAATATAGATTGAATTCTTCACACTTCTCTTCAAATTTCTTCAATTTTTTAAGTTGATTGAACCATATCTTTTTTGGTTCCAGATTTTGAATTATTTTCACTGTCTTTGAAAACTTTTTTTGCAATGTTAAGTAGAAAATAATGAAATTCAAATTAAATTACATGTTCAAAACGTATTAGAAACAATTATATTGATATTTTAAGAAGGTAAAACCAAAATCCTAGTAAAATGTTGAATAGGCAACATTACCAAAGCATTAAAAAAAATGTCTAGTTGTGTTTGAGGATGTGAAAATATACTTTCATGGTTATTCTTGTTTTAGTTGTGAGCACTCAACAATTTTTAAAGGCGATCTCTTTTTTCATCTTTTAGCCTTATGTGTGGGACAAACTTCAAAAACTTTTTTCTCAGCTTGCTGTTTGGCATATGGGACATTTATGCGAACATTGGCAGTACAGTGACTGAAAAGTGATTATTTTACCAAATGTAACTTCATTTTTACCTATAAAGTCGTATCATAAGTCGTGATATTAAACAATAATAAATTATCCTCAATTATTAAAAAACCATTGATCGTTGTAAAGTGCTCGCAGCAAATTTAAAAGAACTTGAAATGTTAAGATGGAATGACAATAAGTGACAAAAAATCCCGAAGAATTCAGAAAAGTATCATAAAAACCTTCCTGGTACATTCATGTTGCGTTAAAATTAAAAGTTTTTATTACACGTAAATAAACATTACATCAACATATCCTAACACATTACGGTTGACTGATGTGCTCTGCCACAACAATATCAGCATATTTATCCTAATTGAGTTGCTGTGTATTCAGCGGAAAGTTTACGACTTTGAAGAAGAAATTCCGGCGATGACATTCCTTTCATCTCCCACATCCACAGATAAGGAGGAAACAAATCCAACGCAAAGTCATTGCTCAGAAAGCATTCAAAACTCATTCGCATAATACCACGTGTTGCTTATCGGGTGCGCTCTGGAATATTTATTCAAAGGCTATAAAAACTTGGTGGAAAACTCATCTTCACATGGCACCGCATATCACGAGAATGTCTTCGTCGACGACGACGGCGGATGCGTATTCAAACTGATGACGAAACTTTTGATCTAAACAACTTTTGAAGAATTCCGTTACCGGAGCTCGTACTCCAACCTCCGTCAGCTCCCTTTCCCCCTCATATGTCACACCTTTTTCATCATCCATTTTGTAACCGAGAGCATTGAAATAAAATTTCCTCCCCAGCAAACACCCTCACAACTGTCACGTACGGGCTGGATGGGGTGAAACAAACATTTGCAAAGTTGTTCTACTTTCCAACTGGGAAGCCACAATAGTTTACCCCACGCGGATCGGACTCGAAAAGTCGACAAAAGATGAAAGTGGTGCGATATATGTGGCAACAAACATATTTCCTTCTCTAAATGTGAACCATTTCCTCGCACCCCTTTTTCGCACATTCGTAAAGATTCCGCTGCTGCTGCTGCAGGTTGTGGCAGGACAGATAAAACATCGCCAAGCCACCCACCACCCGAAAGCTTTTCCTTTAAAGCGCTTTAAGCAGCACCAAACGAAGCGAACAGCATGGGCGAAGAAGCACTGCTGGCAGATAAATAGAAGAACTCAAGATTTACAGGAAAGTGGATTTATTCCGGAATCGCTTTTAAAATTTATTCTGCTCGGTGCTGTTCGCTTGGCCAAGTGCACACAAAAATGTTAGAATCCCACATACAAACACCGGACACACATACAAACGTCGTGTAGGAAAAGTATAAGCCCACATGGAACAAACCACGACAATGATGGAGAGCGTGGAAAACCGGCATTAATCCGCTTGAAGAGGTTGGCGGGAAAGAGCATTTACTTAAATCAACGGTAGGTGTGCAAATTTACCTTTAAAACATTTAAATAAATTCTTGGTAAAGTTCTAAACAGTGACGGCAAGGAACCACTTCCACGATTCTATTGACGCAAAATTTAATTGAAATTTAATGTTGATGACAGTTTCAAATTGAATCAGTGCCGAGTTGACTTCCCGGGAACTACCATGAAGAACAACTTTATTCACCCGAGCTTTCCCAGGAACTTTGACAAGCGAATGCCAAACCCTGGGAGAGTACCGATTTGAATACTACCTTACCAAAACCCAAAGTTGTTGGCCGCCGCACCACAACACGCCACCGTGAAGAGGGGCCAAACACGTTGAGCTGCGCTGCCTAATACTGTTGCCAACCAGCTTATTAATATTTAAATTTTAATCAAATTCAAATTCATTGAAACGAGCATTTAGCTGGTTGGCAATTTCTCACTTTTCCGCGCGCTTTTTAGCATGTTTTCCCTGCCCCGAGTTGTTTGCTTTGGGCAGGGAAAAGGCACGACTTTAAACGAGCTTTAATCGTACCGTCCCACCGCCCCCTCCCATGGTTAGGGGCAAACAAAATCAATTACAATTTATGGCACCTTGCGGTGCAAGGCCAGGCTTAACCGTGTTTAGAAAAGCGTTCAACAAAGGGTACGACGGCGGAAAGTTGGCTCACTTTTGAGCCAGAACGGTACGCACGGAAAAGTTGATCCTTTTCATCTTGGAGCGCTCAAGTATTGTTGAAGACTTTTTCACCTTTGCTTTCTTACAGAAAGTTGAACAACATTTTGTGAAGAATCGTGACACTCGTGTCAAGATTCTCTTATTTGCAGAAAAATAAAACTATTTTTCACAAAAAGTTTCAAATTTTGCCACAACGTTTACATCTACGTTTTAGGAAATTTACGACTTTTTTAATTTGGTTCCCTTTTCCGCCTCTCTTGGCCTCGTGGCATTCGTGGCGGTTTGCCACACCGTTGGTTGGGTGATTGCTCTCTCCATTGTTTGCCGACCGCTTCCTCAGAGGAGCCCGGGGGAAGTTGGCTCCTCCTCCGTCGTCGTTGTGGAAAACACCGTCCGTTCCCTCGAATGGGTTAGCCCTCTTGGTTTATGATGGCGCGTATTTCAGAACGTTCTGTTTGTGGACCAGTGCAAACAAATTTTAGAACCGACGTCGCCGCCGGATGTGGTGGAGTTTTAACCCTCAATGGAGTTTAACTCTCTCATTTATGGTTTTTCTGTTTTCATACTAGTAATAAACTGTAAGTGAAGTGATTTTTGACCTTTGCAAAATCTGTTAACACACTTTGACTCCATCTGTCACCCAGACCCAATGTCACCCCCACTAACGGTACTGTTTCATATTTTGTTCATGAATTTGTTTGATAATTCTCAAAAACCTTTTGAGTCTCCGTCAATCACTTCGCTGATATAAAAAATTGGGGTAATAGCAGAAATATAACATCGAGCAGCAAAAACTTGTCAAACTTTTGTTTTTGCAGTCAGTTAAAATGATTTCAGTATATTGGAGTTGCTTGTATTAATTTAGCTCAGCTGCTAATTTTTGCGAAAATATTAACTGGCTTAACAAAATTGTTTGCAAATATCTACTGAATTTAGGCCCTTATTTTGCAAGAATGGATGATTAAAATATATTGAAGTTTGTTCTGAATACTATTATTACAAAAAAGAGTAATATTCAAGTCTCAAGCAATAAATAATATGCCACCTTAAAGCTAACTTCAATACACACAATGGCTTTTATAATCTTTTTAAAGCATAAATAGCCCCGCAATGTTGACTATCTGACTTACCAATATCTTACACTGCCACCATCCACTCCAACATCTTCTCCCCAATCGATCCAATCTATCGCTACGAAGCCCATTTCCCAATTTTGCGTTTGGCGCCTCCCAGAACAAAGCAGCACGAAACGAAGCGTGCCCTTTTGTAGTTAATTTTTACCGAAGCTAAATAATAGAGCCCTCGTCGTGGCACCAAAAACCAAACCTCCCTCCCCCTCCCACCCTCTTCCTTTATCATACCCACCCCATCGCGGAGCTTCAAAGGCGAAACCAAAACCAACAATTTTCCCACGCAGCACGCCAAATTACTTCTCCGAAATTAGATTTTGAACGTGCATTATTTCGTCCTTTGTTACACACTCACAAACCTGGTGGTGTTGGTACCTGTTTGGAACACATCCGGGCAGGGAGAGGGGAGGGATTTGGTTCGACCTCTTGGAGAAACATGCCGAAGAAAGGAGAACAGGACAGGTTGTTTGTTGTTAAAGTCAGGCCGTGATCCCACCACACCGTACACGAAGGGATTTTTGCGGGTGTGTTCTTACATAATATTGTAAGCTAACCTGTTTAGGTGTACAAATTTGGGGCATTGAAAGTCATCTGTGGTAAAATTTTGTGTCTTGCGTGCACGTGCTGCAATTTGTTTTTTTTAGATAAAAAATATTTTGAAATGTCTTTTTTTTCAAAACTCTTATTCAGATAATCGACATTGTCTCGATACCTCCCAGAAGGTCAATACTCTTGACCGGAAAAACATGCAAAGATTCGGGTTTTTGTTTTTGTTTTTGTTTTTGTTTTTGTTTTTGTTTTTGTTTTTGTTTTTGTTTTTGTTTTTGTTTTTGTTTTTGTTTTTGTTTTTGTTTTTGTTTTTGTTTTTGTTTTTGTTTTTGTTTTTGTTTTTGTTTTTGTTTTTGTTTTTGTTTTTGTTTTTGTTTTTGTTTTTGTTTTTGTTTTTGTTTTTGTTTTTGTTTTTGTTTTTGTTTTTGTTTTTGTTTTTGTTTTTGTTTTTGTTTTTGTTTTTGTTTTTGTTTTTGTTTTTGTTTTTGTTTTTGTTTTTGTTTTTGTTTTTGTTTTTGTTTTTGTTTTTGTTTTTGTTTTTGTTTTTGTTTTTGTTTTTGTTTTTGTTTTTGTTTTTGTTTTTGTTTTTGTTTTTGTTTTTGTTTTTGTTTTTGTTTTTGTTTTTGTTTTTGTTTTTGTTTTTGTTTTTGTTTTTGTTTTTGTTTTTGTTTTTGTTTTTGTTTTTGTTTTTGTTTTTGTTTTTGTTTTTGTTTTTGTTTTTGTTTTTGTTTTTGTTTTTGTTTTTGTTTTTGTTTTTGTTTTTGTTTTTGTTTTTGTTTTTGTTTTTGTTTTTGTTTTTGTTTTTGTTTTTGTTTTTGTTTTTGTTTTTGTTTTTGTTTTTGTTTTTGTTTTTGTTTTTGTTTTTGTTTTTGTTTTTGTTTTTGTTTTTGTTTTTGTTTTTGTTTTTGTTTTTGTTTTTGTTTTTGTTTTTGTTTTTGTTTTTGTTTTTGTTTTTGTTTTTGTTTTTGTTTTTGTTTTTGTTTTTGTTTTTGTTTTTGTTTTTGTTTTTGTTTTTGTTTTTGTTTTTGTTTTTGTTTTTGTTTTTGTTTTTGTTTTTGTTTTTGTTTTTGTTTTTGTTTTTGTTTTTGTTTTTGTTTTTGTTTTTGTTTTTGTTTTTGTTTTTGTTTTTGTTTTTGTTTTTGTTTTTGTTTTTGTTTTTGTTTTTGTTTTTGTTTTTGTTTTGTTTTTGTTTTTGTTTTTGTTTTTGTTTTTGTTTTTGTTTTTGTTTTTGTTTTTGTTTTTGTTTTTGTTTTTGTTTTTGTTTTTGTTTTTGTTTTTGTTTTTGTTTTTGTTTTTGTTTTTGTTTTTGTTTTTGTTTTTGTTTTTGTTTTTGTTTTTGTTTTTGTTTTTGTTTTTGTTTTTGTTTTTGTTTTTGTTTTTGTTTTTGTTTTTGTTTTTGTTTTTGTTTTGTTTTTGTTTTTGTTTTTGTTTTTGTTTTTGTTTTTGTTTTTGTTTTTGTTTTTGTTTTTGTTTTTGTTTTTGTTTTTGTTTTTGTTTTTGTTTTTGTTTTTGTTTTTGTTTTTGTTTTTGTTTTTGTTTTTGTTCATTTTTATTCAGTTTGCACCAGTTTTTAAAGTCTTATATTATTTTTTAAAGATTTTTGCCTTCCTCACTTTACTGAGGAAAGGCTATAAAATCACTCGAAAAACGAACTTTTTAATTTGACCTCCTAGACCCACCTTCACGTATACATATCGACTCAGAATCAAATTCTGAGCAAATGTCTGTGTGTGTGTGTGTGTGTGTGTGTAGGGATGTGGGTCTGTGCACCAAAAATATGCACTCGATTATCTTGAGACTGGTTAAACCGATTTGGACCGTTTTGGTCTCATTCGATCCGTCTTGGGGTCCCATAAGTCCCTATTGAAAATTATGAAGTTTAGTTAAGTACTTCAAAAGTTATGCTAAAAAACGATTTTGACTAAAGTCCGGAAGATTGTAAAAAGGGTGGTTTTTGCAAGAAACCCCGTCATGCTATACATTTTTAGAAAGGTATTTAAAAGACCTTTCTAACGCGTCCAAGACATTGAAGATCTGACAACCCTATCAAAAGTTATAAGCACTTAAGTGTTATTTATGCACTTTTTGGAGGCCGGATCTCAGATATTTTGATGAAAACGTTGTCCGGATCTCTCATGCGACCTGTCGTTGGATAGGTAATCAAAATACCTTTTCAACGGGCACGAATTAGATTGGAGATCTGACTACCCAATCATAAGTTGTAAGCACCTAAGTGCCCTGCAATATGAAGCTCTGACTACCCAATCTAGTGGTATGAATAATAAGTCCAATTGATAAAACACTGAAAAACACCGCCCTTTTGTGTCTTTTTTGGACAGCTACCTTTAAATGTGAGGAAGGCACCAACCACCCTAGGGTGGATTAAGTAACGTTTTTAAAAGCAGATTAATAAATTTTTCTTGTTAAACTTTTAAATTAGCATGGAACTAAAGCGCAGTGAAGGTGGGCACAAAAACACCATCGCAGGTCAAAAGGATCGTATCGATTATATTTGTTTTCATTCGCCACCTCCAGAAACTGACAACGTGGGACCAAGTCTAGTGGTGGCATCCAAAAAGTCGATTCTCTAAAAGAAGTCTCGTTCTGGTTGAAGGAATGAAAAAGGGTTGATGCTGTTGCGGGTGCTGGTGTGGGAGAGGCATAATTTGATGATTACGATTTCCCGGCAGATTTCGTTAAGGAAAGGGCGGTTGGAGGCTGTTTTGAATGTGGTCGTTTTTGCCCGTTATCAGCTATAGTGCGTCGTCACCCAACCTCATCGGCGTTTTCAACCAAAATAAGCCCGGAAAGGGTCCACATGTCGAGACATCCTCGAAAGTCACGAGACCGAGCAGAAAAGGTCGATTTTCCTCCCACATTTTGCCGGTGCTGCGAGAGTCTGAACATTCTGGCACAGTTCGATAGGCTGGATCTTCCAGCTGTGCCAACCGAGAAGAGGCTTTTCTTCATAAAGCTGATGACGATGAAGTCAAATATTGAACAAACTGATGAGAGTTTGAAAGCTCGTTGACTCTGGAAGGTGGCGGGCCAACGGGTGGAAAGTGGTATTAGCAGAATTTTTAAACAACGTCTGTTTGCGCAACGACTGTTGAGCAGCTATCGGGAGATCACAGCACGGAGTCTCACTCCTTAAAGTTCATGATTGGTCCTTAACTGTGCGAGAAGGTAAATCGGCTTTTCAATACCGTTCACAAGTGTTCTCCTCGGAGCCGTTTTCGAGTGGATTGTTGGCAGCCTTCTGGCTGGTCGAGGAGACAAACTTTTCGTTTCCAGTTATTTGAGTGGCTGTGAAAGTGGATTCTTTTTGCCAGATGATTGCCACTTTCCGATCAGAATTGAACCAGAAAATTCATTGAATTTCAATAGTCTTAGATAATGGAGCTTATAAATTCAACATAGCAATACTATGATTCAATTGGATTAGTTTTGGTTTTAGTCTAATTGTAGAAAATTTCATTTGTAAATGTCTGAGTGAACTCTTAAATTTTCGGAAAAAAAGAAACACTTTCTTCGTTTCGTTTCCACAATCCTTGCGTGTGTCTTTACGGTCCGGTCCATTTTGGGAACAATAAAACCAAATGAGTGCAGTTAACGACCTCCAGACACGACGTCCAACTAGAACTAGAAGGTCGACCTGAAAGAAATGGTAGTTCTCTAGGGGGAGTGGCTGGGTTTGAATTTCTTCGCCCGACCTTCAATTACTCTTTTTGTCGTTTGCGATTTGCTGACTGAGTTTCAACGTATTTATTGATCAATAATCTCCAAAAGATGACGACGACAGAACGATGTGCAAAAATGTTGAACGTTTCCCAAACCACAGATTAAAACAATCGTTTGCCAAAATAGGACGGCAGCCACCTTGTGGAGCGGCAGATGGCCCAGACCAAGAGTCACATCATAGTGTTCAAATTTGTCCGAACGAACAACTTCCAGCTGCTATATGCAAATCAAGCATGCAAAAGAGCCTTGGGGAAATCCGTCCAGAACCGACGACCCTCGCTTCTCGGAGTCTGTTATAGAGCTGGTTGAGAGTTCATGTATTTTCAAATCGTTCGCTCGACCGAGAATCCTTTTCCCGGTCTCAATTTTCTGGAACTTCAGATGTTGTTGCTGCTGCTGCTGCTGCCAAAACAGTCTCGCCTCAAACGTTTCAGCAGTCGACGTAACTTTATTTTCCGTTTCGTTACACTTCGATTCAGTATCACTTGTGCTGCTTTGGTTGGAGATGGGTGGTGGTTTGAGAATTGGCCTCTGTACGCCCTGGAACCTAACCAGCAGGGGATGATGATGCCTTGGGAAAGGTCAACCATTTTCTGCCCTTTTGCGGATAATGCGTTTAGCTTGTTTTTGCTTGCACTGGTTTGGGATGGTCCATCTCCACGTAAAATTTGGGTAAAAATGTTGTTTGGAGCAAAATTAACCTAAAAAACAACACTCCAAACAGTGACAGTAAACAAGCTTAAAACTATGCATATTAGGTGTACAAATGTACATATTAGTCCAGTGCAAACACGTGGTGTCTTTCGGTGAAACCCTCTGCTGGGAGGGTAAATCGCTGTTTGAAGCCCTGTTCTACCAAACCGTGTGACATAGTTTGCACAATTATACCACCCTGAATAAATATGAAATTGAAATTTATATGCAGATTAGTTCTAGGTTTGTTTCGTTACGACTGTTCGCACACCATCGCCGTACGGACGGACAAGTCTTGGAGTCCCGGTCGTCCTTTTGCAGCGAGGGACTCCGTACAGATGCAAGGAGAGGATTAAAATGTATGCAAATTTAGAAATTAGATTACCAGACACAACAACCTTCGTCACTCTCGGCTAGACACACACTGGGGGAAAGGCACTTAAATATTTCTAGTTGCTCGTCTTTCTGGCAGCAGTCTATCATTGTGATGGTTGAACAATTTAGTTCAGTTGTGTTCATTACATTTGTTAGGAGTTTGTCTGGAAATAACAAAAATCGTAAAAGTTTATCTTTGCAGACGTTTCTAGGCGATAAAGATAAGTTCAACACAAATATATCTTAACGAATGTGAAAATGCTATCAAAAGACATGCACTCACAAAAAATCCGGTGATAAATGATGATACGATAAAAATAAACTTCATAGAACATACAGAGCACCAATAAATTATATCAGCAAGACTTTAGCAAGTTCCCGCAAATTCCTTCTAGTCATGCATTAATTTTCATTTCTCACTCTTCTTCCTTCGTGTTTGATATCGAGGATTCATCGCTTTCCCAAGGAATTTCCAACTAAAGATGGTATTTTCTTCTTTTCTCCCTCCGTTTTCCTAGGTCTGGCAAACACTAATAATCATCAATTATCATCATCCATATCGCCCTCGGGGCTGGACCCCGGTGACCCAGCATCCACGGCTGGAAGTGTTAGACCCAGCAGCAGCAGCAGCAGCAGTCGAAGGAGCAGTACTTACGAGGGCCAAAGTTGGAAGCAACATGTGGGCAGCGAGGGAAAATTAATAGACAATAAACTACGGGACAAACTACTTTCGCTTGTCGTCGAAGAGGAATCCAGCGCCAGCAGGCGAACCAAACGAGAAAGCAGTCCGGAAGAGGACGAGGCCGGCAATTTTAATATAAATAATTTCTACGATAATAGAATAAGTAATGAGAGGAAGCGCGACAGGGATGACGATGTTCCGCGAATTACCGAGCAGGTACTGCCGGTCAGGAATCTGACCGATGACCGAATCCGGGAGGAAACGGAACTGCTCGAGCATTTGAACCGGTGAGTCCAACCAAAAAAAAAACAACCTTTTGTTCTTAAACTGTAAACAAATTGCATCAATTGCGCTGTATTACGCCAGACGTGATTCACTCTAATTGGCTTTTCCCTTGATGCATAATTGATACCTGACCTAAATCCAGATCAAACCTGGCGGCTGAATCACTTCCCCATCAATCCAGCAGCCATCCGACAGACGTCGCTCCATTGGAGTGGCTGACATCGATCGCCCATATATATGTGTCCCCCGGTTTCTGATGGAACGAACGGATTTTAATTTAAACGCGCTCAAAATGATGCTCAACTGTGGGAGGGAAACACCATTGCCGTATTGGAAATATTGGTCGATTTTCCGATCTCTCTCTCCCACAGCACCCCACCGTCATCAGACTCTCTTTGTTTGTGATGGAATAGATTGATCTACTCTTTTGCATCATATAGCATCCATCAAACAGCCCCATTCATCCTTTGATGTTTGTCTTTTTGCATCATCTCCCTGGTGATTCGGCTGGACGATAATCGCGCTCAGTTACAAAATCGCAAACCATTCGTGCTTTAATGCGATTCGAACGAATGAGTAACATGCATAAATTTTCAACTGTTTATCTAATTGCTGCCTGAAACATGGCCTCTCATTAAGAACACAAACTTTTCCCCTCAAAAACGTTAAGAATGCCTGTAATTACTAGCATCTCAAGTTTCCCCCCCACTAAGCCGAAAAGCACAAACATTTGGGGTGAGACGCCGCCGCCACCAAGAATCCCATTATTTCGCGAGAATTATGTGCAGAGAGCAAACCCATCCCATGTTTCCGGCGTCAGCCAGCCAGGATTCAACCCATCGCCCTTTGTAATAGTATACGCTTAAGGTTAAGCGGAGTGACAGTCACTTTGGTGCCACCAGCAGTCAGTGACGCACCACAAAAGCAGGTGAATTGAGCAAGCAGTTTGTGGGTGGTGGGTGGTACGCCTTAAGGTGCTTAAAGTATTTTGGGAGTGGCAGGAACTACTTCATTCGCACTGAAGGGCTTCAGACACTGAAAATGCGTTGTTTTGTTTAGGCTTAACGGTGCACATCAACCAGAACGGTTGCCCCAAAATTTTTGCTACAGATTTTTTAGTATCTTTAAAACTACGGGACCTATCGATATACATTTTTATTCAACCCCTAACTACTATTTCCTTAAAGATTTACAACAAAATTTGTAAATTTTTATATTCACATTTTTTCCGTAAGCTCAACAATTTTGGAATAAGAAGATAACAACTTCCTTGGTTGCTGTATACCCTTAAAAGCTGCGACTTCTAACCCTCTTTGATATTGTGAAACATTACAGATTTCTTAACAACACAAATCATTAAAATTCGAGCTTAATCAAGAGATATAAAAAAAAAAATCTAAATCAGATTGTGCTACAATTACACACGTTACAGTTGGGACAATGGGACAACTTGCCAAAAGAACAGTTCTCTACGAAAACAGTCTTTTTTTTATTTTAATTTTTGTATTTTTTAATCCGGCCGAAACTTTTTGGTGCCTTCGGTATGCCCAAAGAAGGCAAAGAAGCCATAAAATTGAAATATTGATCGCAAAAATGTTTTTAAATCGAATTTGCAATTAAAATGTACCCTAGTGAAATTTTGATATTGTGTACCGTTTTCAAGTTAGAGCATTTTTTTAAATTAGTGCCCATGTTTTCCCACCCTTGAATATTGTTTTTTGAAAGGCTGAGAAAATTCTCTATATTTATCTGTTTTGAACTTAGTTGCTGAGGTTTTGTCATGCAAAGGTCCAAACATTCAATATTACGCCCTTTTGAAATGTTAGTCTTGATTATTTTTTTGCTTATATTGTTTTCGAAAAGATCGGAAAATTTCACGAATGTTTCATAATTAGACATTGTACATCGGACCATTAGTTGCTGAGATATCGACATTAGAAAATGTTGGGTTGTTTAAGTGAGACTTTTTTTTCAGTTTTTCAACAATATTTTTTTCAAGGGTGGGCAAAAAGGGCACTTATTTAAAAAAAAAATACTAACTGCGACTATTCTCAAAAGAGTTACCTAAAATGGCATTAACATGAAAACGGTGCACATTATCAAAATTTCACTGAAGTAGGTACTCTTTGTTTGCAAATTCGGTTTCACATCGAGAAATGGAGTTGAAAAAAATTTGCACCCGTAAAAAAAACTGTATTAATTCAAAAAATCATAACTTGGTCAATGATTTTTGTTCGTCCTGGAAATTTCTGAAAAGTGGCATTTAATTTGTTTTTTTTTGCAATTCAAATGACAAAAAGTGAAATTAAAAACACCAAAATAGATTTTACCGTGTATCATTTTGTTTCAGTGTACTCCTTACTTACAACTTTGCCGAAGACGCCAAATCGATCAAAAAATTCTTTCAAAAAATACAGATTTTTGAATTTTCATATATCATTTTTAAAACATTTTTACAACTTCCAAATTTGCTTGGAAAATTATACGGATACCAATTATGCAAAATTGCTTCTTTGAGCATACCGATGGCACCAAAAAAGTTTCAGATTAAAAATTACCAAAAAAAAAATTAATGACCGAAATCTCAGAGAATTGCTCAAAAGTATCTTTAGTCAGTGGCAGTTTTGTCATTTTTGTATGCATGTTTACTGTTTACATTTTTGATTATAACTCAAGACTCCGGCAACCAGATCCATTTTTCAAGGCGAAACACTGAAACGAAATTATTGTGACGACCCTATCAATATTATAAGCTTATTTTTCGGTAATATTAACATATCAACAATTGTATGATTGCTTTAAAAATTCCACAAGAATGTATTGTGCTGATGAGCTGTTGGAAATATTCCCAGGACTTGATCATAATTATAGGAAGTTCTCGAAAAATTTCCGCTTCGTATAATTCGATCGATTCAATCCGACTTTTCTTTGTTTTCTTATTTTGGGATAAAAAAATGGTCAAAAGTGATGGAAACTTGAAATCCCAGCCGAGGGGTTGATGAATTTTGGAAAAGGCCTTTGGTATTGAAGGGTATGTTAAAATGGTATGGTATGGTAAAATGTAATTTTTATATCAAATTTAATCGAAATTCGATGTTTTGTTGATTGGCGTGGGTCTATCTATCATTAGAACAACGCCAACTAAAAAATGGATAAAAGATGGATTTTGTTCACTTTTCATTGTCAAAATTCATGTTTTGTTTTCAAATATGGCTAAAAAACAACATAAAACACTAACAGACTTTAATACACATTGTTTGATTGAACAAAGATAACGTTTAAAAAATCACTGTAAGAATATTGATGTATTTTTTTTCATATCAATTATTTCACATAAACAAAACAATACAAAATGTGATTGCAGTTGCTGATACAACTGTACATTTTTAGAATTAGAAGAGAAACGTTCACATTCCATTAATAGGATTATTCAGCAAACTTAGCCTGTGGAAAATGTTTAAGAGGACTTTCACATCGATGAAAAGTTTTTGGTTATTTCACAAAGATGAGATTTCATCAAAAGTTAAATAAATTTCTACCAAGCATAGTTTTATCGCACGGCCTAAACACTTCTTCCCCACAAAATTAGAGGCACGCATCCAGTCGTGAAAACACCTGACACTAAACCCTTTCGAAAGCTGGGTGTCACCTGGGGATAAGGGAACCAAATACTTCCAGATCTTCCCAAGGTGTTTGTCTAATATGCTCATCTTTGTCACAGCAGATGTCTAGGATTTACGTGTGGCTGGCTACCCTTCTCTTTCCCACATCACTCCATTTGACGGTTGATGAACTTTGAAGCAGGGTGAGGGGGGATCAAAGAAATACGTTCTAATTGGCTTTGAACGGGGGAGTCTCTCCACGTGTGTGAACTCTGCCGTCCCCAGACTCCAAGGTGAAGTTTCTCGCTTTTGGTGAGCCGGAATACCGTCGTAAATCCCGTCCTGTGTCAGTGGTCTGATAGCTGCCAGACAGGCACATTTGCTACGACGAATTTGGCTTTATATTTGGCAGAAGGACAGATCCCGGCGCATCGTTACCATTAGCACGTGATTATAAAATTCATCAAAATTAGCTCCCTTCAGTTGTTGGGGACTTTGGAACGTGCGGGTTTTACGTTCACTCAGCCAGACCAGACCAGAAAATGGGTGCTGACGTGACAGTATTGGATTTGGGATTTAGTGCAGAGTTGCTCGTTCTGAGCTCTGCCGATATGATGGAAGATCGTGGCGGGGCATCATTTAACCGATGATGGATCCTCTTAATCCTCGTGATAACGATGTGGCACCGACGATGAACTGTTTTAATTAGAGAGCAAAAGAGTCACGTTTGTTAGAATGAGATTATGAGCCGCCAGCTGGTTTTAGTTGATAAAGGTCTCGTTAAGTGTGTGATGGTTGCAGTAAAATTTTCACTTTGCCTTAAATAACTGAATATAAAATGTATTTTTCTGCACAATTCAATTCAAGCATAATAATTTTCTTAAGCCCCAACGAGCTATAAAACGGAAACAACTTTCAAGAATCGAAAATCAAACTTGTTGTTTATTTTTCTTCCCAGTGAGCACTTTTCTGATGGAGCAATCAGAATGTCCGGCATGGCAGACGGCAGCAGTCCTGCCGGTCGGAAACACCCGGGTGGCGGAGGGAAAAAGGGCCGCCGAAGAAAAGGTCACAAAAAGAAAATCAAACGCATAAAACCATCCGATGGTGATGATGGTGATTCGCTCATCGCACCGGAAAACGATCCGTCAGCGGTGACGGCGGCCACCGGCAGTGGCGGTCAACGGGGTGATTCCGGGACCGGCGACGTAACCAAATTATCACTAAGCGAATCGGAGCAAAAGCAACAGAGCCAGAAACCGGGACGGAAAAAGCACAGACAGAAGTTGACCCCGGAGCAGCTGGCCAAGACGGCAATGACCGGAAAGAAACGCCCCGCGCCAGAAAGGGGACAAAAGTCGCCGAGAAAGGGCCACAGCGTGGACGGAAATTGGGATCGCCGAGCTGGGCGGGAGTTGGTAGTGCTAAACAGCGATGATATTTACGATAAAAATATGCAAATAACTGCTCCGAGCGATGGCCGGCAAAAAGTCGTAGTAAATTTACCCAGCGTGACCGACGCCGGAAGTAGCAGCGACAGCAGTAGCAGTGGTAACAGCTGGTGGGGACAACCGGAAGAGACGAATCAAAGGGATCTGTTGCAGCGGAAATTAACACCGGTGGAGCGGAAGCTGCTGCTGCGGCAACAGAAAATGGCCGAGAAGCAGCAGCGGAAGCAGTTGAAAAAGTTTAGAAACGGTAAGTGAACTTTGAAACAAAAATTTTGCATAACGGTTGTTTCACTTTGTTTCTTCTTATGAAAATTCAGCTAAGTAAATTTTAGGGAAAAATAAGGTTTCAATTCATAATTCATAAAGTTCCATAAAATCAAAAAAGCTTTCGTAAAACATTGATACACTATTTG
Organism: Culex pipiens pallens; assembly: GCF_016801865.2. Classification (NCBI taxonomy): domain Eukaryota; kingdom Metazoa; phylum Arthropoda; class Insecta; order Diptera; family Culicidae; genus Culex; species Culex pipiens. Next base: position 1,447,774 of record NC_068939.1, read on the forward strand.
ATCATCAGTTTCCACAAGAGTTTTTACAATAATCGAATAGTTTTTGTTAAAATATTGTGCATTTCAACATTAGAGTGACAATAAAAAAATGACCTTTGGGATGCCCCCTATTTCGATGCATTGGGCAAAAATAAGTAACTGTGAAAATTTTGAGCGATATCTGTTAAGGTTTAAGGGTCACTAAAAGTCTTTTCATAAAAACGTCTTTTTTAAATCGCTAACAAGTCGTGCAGGCTTTGGATGAGTTTTAAAAATTTTGCTTTTCCTGATACATTCATTATAATTTCTCATACAATTTCAACGACAAAAAGCTACCTTTAACCCTTAACCAATTTGGCTCAAAATTGGTACACTTACTTATTTTTGCCTGAAAATCGAACCTCTTATGATTATTTAAAATATTAAATTTTTCTGCATAATAAAATTTGATTTATTTTTGTTCACTGTGACTGGATATATAAATATATATATTCCATTTAAGTGTTATAAGTGAGAAAACTTCAACAAAACATAATTGATGTATTGAACTTAGTGATTCAAAGTATTTGTAAACATCGACTAAAATATATCAAATTATATTTTTAAGGTTTTGGATTGAATCAATGTTTTCGAATTTTGTTGACATAACAACTCACAATGTTTTAAAGATTTAATGACTGAAACTGTAGCGAATTGAATATTAAGTCCTAAAAACATATCACAAATTGAACGTTAAAAATAGTTTCTTGATTTAGAAATAAAACTCAGTGTAATAAAACACTGTATCTTTCATGATGAGATAATCGTTGGCGTGAGTAATAAGCACTATTCCATTTCGAGAGTTTAATGCAACTAAGTTTTCTCATCAAAATTATATCACACATGGTTTGCATCTTGCGTTCCGCACTCTAGAGCCTCTCGACGGGATTCTGAAAAATTGCACCAAATTAAAAACTTTCCGTTTGATCTACATCCGTCATACCAGAGATGTCGGTTTGAAAAGTTCTCCAGTGCAATATGCATTTGCCAGAACTAGGACAGATATGTCATTACAGTTAATTGCTCAACAAGCACAACAACCATCAACATCCGAGTTGGCACTACACTGGTAGGTGCCTGCACAGACGGTGATGAAATCCACAAGAAATCCCACAGGCACTTTGCTCCGGTGACCGGAATAGCACAAAATGTTTCATTTTTTATGGTCGCACCGCATCCCTCGGTCCAAGCACATGGCAGATGGCGAAACGGAAGTTGTTTAATTTTTTGCTTCTTCTTCTTCTTCCTTGCGGTTCCCCGTGCTGTCATCGGATTACCGAGTGGCAACTTTTTTATTCGTCCTGCATTTTTTTTTCTTTCTTCCTCTCCAGGGAACTTTATGCTTGCGCCGATGGTACCGGAGCAGCTGCAGCAGCTCCCGCCGGCGCCGGCCACCGATCCCAGCCCGGGCGTAAGTTCGGTGACGTTCGCCTCGGACGACATGCAACGGACGGAGGCGGTCTCGGTGCAGCGCATCGTCATTGCCGGGGATCTTTCGTGCATGAAGGACGATTTCATTCCCGCACCGGCGATTCCCAACGCGGACATCAAGTACCTGCGGTACGTTTGAAATTGGTCTTAATTTTTGTGTCTTTTGTAAAGAATTTCTACATATTTGCAATATCGTCCTTCTACAATAAATCAGGAACGACATTTACGGGCTAGAAAACTCCTACCTGGAAGCGGAGTACCACTGCCGCATGGGATTCGAGCTGCGCACATCAAACTCTACCAACAGTTCGACCCTGATCTGCCGCAGGTCACGATGGATCGGCAAGAGGCCTTTCTGTGCGCGGGTGAAACCGTCATCAACGGCAGAAGCTCCAACGACGACGACGATGACGAACGATGCGACAACTCCAGAGTCAGCGGGCCCTTCGGGAGCCACCAGTAAGTCGTGTGGTCGGCAGCATGGTTGCCAGCAAGCGTGCCACCGGAGTACCAACGGAACCACCCGGGTGTGCTCCTGCTTCAAGGGGTTCCGGATGGTGGACGGAAGATGCGTCGGTAAGTAATCGAGCGGGCAAAATGAAACATGACAGTGCAATTTAACCGATGTCTCCCTGTCGCTCCTCGGGGGAACAATTGGTAGATGACTCGGTGGCGTAGAAGAATTCATATTTTCCGCATAAAGTGATTCGATGATGAACGAGGGAATATCGAACTGGGCACGTAAAAATGTGTCAAAGAAAAGATTTTAACCGGAAAACGTTTTTAATATTCCATTGGCCAACAAAATTCTTTGCGTTCCTACCTTAAAACTGGTAAATTTTATTCCATTTTGTTTAGACTCCTCCAATGTAAGTCACAATTTAAGCATACATAATTATTCAGATTTGAATTTAAAATGAATTTCGGTAACAAACAACTGTATCCTAAATGGTAGGTATTTCCCTCACTCTTAATTCCTGAATTATTAGATTTTTGTAAACCAATTGTGCAGACAACTCGTTTTAATTTGTTTGGCTTTCCCAATCAATTCCAAAAATTACCAATATAATTATTTGGACTATAAAAACTTGAAACCCGAATACAGTTTTTTGGCCGTTCATCAGAATTCAATTCGCCAAAGTGCCATCACTCAGAACAGACCATTCTCCAGAAAGCTATTCCCCGGAATTCCATTTCCCGAAATGGCAATTCTCTGAGATTTGGACAAAGTTTATAATTATTTGGATGAGACTTTGTATACACAATTGTGTGATTAGTATTTTTTCTAAATGTTTCATTTGGTAATCGATTCTGCATACGAAAATAGATCGATTGGCGTATATCATAGGTATTCGCGAAATTAGTTTCCATTAGTGTGAGTTCACCACTCCGTGCCACGAAAACCAAAACAAAAACAAACGAACAATAGATCGTGCCAGGAAAACTAAAAGATAAACAAAGTCAGCTTCCATCATAGTGAAAGAGTCAGAGATAGCGATTTTGACAACCGCACTACACACACTCAATCTCGAGAACCTACCTTTGGTAGAAAACCATGGATTGAACCAGTAGTTGCTGAGATGCAACTTTTATCAGAAAAGCTAACAAGAAAAAATAGCGTTTCCGTGCATCATAAAAAGTGTCGAATTTTTTAGTGACGATAACTCAGCAACTTTGATTCCGATTTTAGATATCAAAATAGTAGTTTATGCAACAAGTTGCAAAAAGAGGTTTTTTTCAGCACGAGTCGTACATTTATCCAACGAGGTTCCCCGAGTTGGATAAATACGAAGAGTGCTGAAAAAATCGAGTTTTGCAACGAGTTCCATACAACATTTTTTGCAATTCCAAAAAACACACACTGAGTGAAATTTTGTGTCAAATTTTGAAAAGTGTTACTTTTCGAAACAAGTGAGTGCTGAAAAGTAGAACTTTTAAGCATTTATTTTGAAAAGTGTTGCTATTCGATTCTGTTATTTTTGCTACAGAAAAGTAGGCTATTTTGTCGTTCAAGAATGACAGGAAAAGTAAGTAGTTTCACGACGGAATTGCAAAAAATATATTATTGTGTAATTTTCCAAACTTTCGTATAAACATGTTTCTAAAATATAAATTTACCATTAGATGTGGTTGACAACTTGTGGTTTTGGGCCTAATCCAATTTAAAAAAAAAATTGTCTAGAAACTTGTAGGGACCAACTAATGATGCAAAATTTCTCTTCGGTTTTTAAAAAAGTTCACACAAAGTTTCATCCAAATCAAAAAAACAAAACTTAATTTCTATTACATTTGCTCATTCTTGGGAGAATTGCTCTAAAATACCTACAAATATTCAAATCGCTAAATCTTCAAAACTTATAAAAAAGAAGAACACAGTCTCTTAAGTAAATACAAACAAAACATATTTAAGGAAATGAGTCATTGTGCAGAGGTGTTTTATTCTCAAGTAGTTATGTTCTGGCAAATAAGATTCTGGAAATTGCAGCACGAGGGGTGGAAATCTGGAGTATCAAATAATTTATTATACTTAAGAGTTAGTAGTTTAGAAATTTTCCATCAAGTTTTAATGCTGTTTTAGATTATTGTTAAGAGTCCAAAAAAATTAACATTGAAAAAATGCTGCCTTGAAATTAATTTAAATTATTATTACTGAAAATTTCAAGCATATAAATTCTTTTTTTACAGATTCTTTTTAATCACACAGTTATTATGATTGTAGAGCTGTTGATATTTTTAATTAAAATCAGACAAAATTATGTTAACAGCAATTTGAGCAAATAAATATTGTCAAACTTTATTTCTTTCGCTTATTTCCTTTGAATTACGAATTTGAATTAACAGCTTAAATTATGTTTTCAAGAAATAATTAAAATACCTACCTATAGTTTTTTTAAATTGTGATGCGATATTTATTCTAATAATAAGACGTTATTTTCTTTCAAAACCTGTGAACATCTTAAACATTGACACGAAAAATGCACATTCTTACCGAGGCAAATGACTGTCTTGTAAGGCAGTAGGCAATCGAGGGAACAGGAGAAAAATAAAAATTTATTGCTTCGTTTTCCGAACCAATTTATCAACCTCAAGTCTCGGCACTGGCGTGGCGTGGCGTGAAGTGGTACAAATTGCCATCACGCTCGTTTGGTGGCATTAAAAAATATTGGCTTCCGGTATACTCGCTTCTAATAAATTCCAATTTTGTCGCTATCATTCTTTCCCTTTGGTCCTCCTCCTCGATTTCCCAGGTGCGAGTTTGTTGCACAATGGAATATAATTTATGAAAAAATCCAATTTTTAATTGACAATTTATCATCCCCCGTTGGAACAGTTTTAATTTTTTTTTGTGTCGACACGGCACAAAATCGAGTGGGGTGGCTGTGCGTGGAGGCGTGTAAAAAATCAATTAGGAAGATGGTTCCCCACGGGCCTTCACAACGGGTGGGCAAAAACCGTTCAAAAAACGGATGATTTATAAGCCATCTGTGGCTTCTGTGCGAGCGCGGGTTTCCCAGCCAGGAAGATTTAGGCCCACTACCTGTGGTCATTATTTTGCGGTTGCTGGGGTGGGAGGTTTGAAGGGTGAGTTCTTTTATGGCAACAGTATTGATGGTCATTACGAAAGGTTCGTCTTTTATGGTGCAAGCCTTTTTGTTTAAGTGAAATTGCGGCAATTTCGGTTAAATACCTTCCGTAATTTGTTTCCTATGGTGGGAATCATAAAGTTTTCTGGTGTGCTTTTTATGCCCAGTCAGAAGAGATTGTTTTTTTTATTGAAAAGCGTTTGACGACAAAATCAAGAATAGTTTTCTTTTCAAAATTTGCCCAATAATGGCAATGTGACAAACATTTTTTTTTTCATCGTTGTATTGCACTGCATTACTGGAATGACTATTTTTAGATGTATGGTTTTTCTCGATGCATTTGTTTTAAAATGGAACACATTTCATTGTTTCCCTTCATATGTGAGTGACCTCGCAAATCATGTGAAAAATGTAAATAATTGAGCTGCTAAAACAGCTCAATATCGGTTCGATTGATGGTGTCTGGTTCGCCGAAATCAACCAACAAATGATTTCTCAGAAGCAAAAAGATATAAAAAACCAACCGACAGTAAAAACTTCCTCCGAAGGACACTCTAAACCAGGAGTGGAGTGCAGTTGAAAGGAAAACCGCCCCGGGGAGAATGATTTTGGTGTAAATCATCCATCTTGTTTTTGTTTCGTGAGAAAGGATGAGGTAGGTTGGAGGGGTAAGATGCACCTTGCGGAGTGACAAAGTGACGTTGTTGCAAGAGTCAGACCATGTCAAGATAAGAAGGAGTGCGATTTGTTTTTCGCCAGCATGGCACCGGATCGTGGTCGGGTTTATCTTGTTAACAACACCTCAGGTGCTTTACGAGGTGATAAATTGCTCCAGGTGACTGTTGCTTCGTGCCGAAAGGAGTGAATTTAACTTAAAGTTTGATGATTTGGAGTAGCTTTAGTGCTGGCTTTCTATAAAGGCAAAAGTGTTGAATTCACCAGCAATATGTAAATTTTGGTCCTTTTAACATTTTTTTTTCTTTTTGCAGACATCAACGAGTGCGCCGAGTACGGTGAAGACGTCTGCGAGTACGGCTGCTCCAATACGGTTGGCTCGTTTACATGCAAATGTCCGAAAGGATTGCGCGTTACCGACAATAACAAATGCATGGGTGAGTAAACACTTGATGTAGCAATTTTGTTGCATGTGCTGTGCAGGGTGTTGGCCGGAGAAAACTTTCACACAAGAATTTATCTCAGTGTGGGCAACAATGTGCCCCCGAGGATTGAATCTCCTCCGTAAAAGTACAGTTTGCGCACTCAAAGTGCCGAAAAACCCACAGGATTGCGCTGGCTTGCGACGTACTGCACGTAAACCCACTGTTTCAAAGTACAGATACATTTTCCACTTTAGATTAGCTTGAGCCAGTCTTCTAGTATGGTGAAAAATGGCCAACTTGAGACCTCCGAGCTATCTGTATGCAACCATCTATCTATCTGTCTATCGTTTGAGCTTGTCCATGGCTGCTCGGAGATGGGCTGGTTGTGAGGATTGGATTAAAACTTATTATAAATGTTTATAGAATTTGGGTTGTTTGGAATTGCAATTTGCATATTTAAATATGCCCCCTTCCCCACTGGGAATATGAGTGTGCTCCTGGCTGGTTATGGATGGAAATCGTGTGCGTAAGCTCCAAGCCTGAACTTCTGAACGTTAGGCTGGGTGATGAATATTCAGAGTATGAAATGGTCCAGTTTGTGAGTGGTCATAAATAATATACCCTGGGAGGCTTTTAAGATGCAAATTGGAAAATTGGGTGCCAGTACAGAGATTCGATGTACGTGTGCGGATGATAGTTTATCATGATTTAACTCAAAGGTAGAACACAGTCCGTCATGCTAATCTGACAAAGAAAGGAAATCCCTTTCACCCATGTATGAATAGCAAGATAAATTTCAAACCCGAACAATGAAGCTCAGCAGAATCAATTTGAAAGACCAACAATATGAAAAAAAGAAACCCACAATCCCAGTACGAGAAATTCATTAACCGACAATTTGTTTATTTTACATATCTACTGTGCCACCCCAAGGGCCAGGAAGTTTCATTCGCACAAAGTCAGAACCACCCTCTTTGTGAAGCTAGTAATTAAACATGTAAATTCTATAATCTCGATTTAAGTACTGCTTCTCTGGTCGATCCTACTATCCGGCAATAACAGCACGGTAGACCAATGAAAGGAAATTATTACTTTGCCTTTCTCTCTCTCTCTCTGTCGAGTCAGCAAAAAGGGGGGAATTTCTTTGGACGCCCAAAAAGGCAAACCTCAGAGAAATGTGGCACTGGTTAGTGCGTTGGCAGGGCAGGCGTAAACCCCAAAACCCCTAAAATGGCATCCCACAAATTCAATTCAGGCAAGATGCAAATATCTTTCAAATAGTCGTGCTACCGAACGGATTTGCTGCAGTTACGTTGGTGAAAGATTTTGGCAGAGATTGCAAACCATTTCATTATGGCTAGATTTGCTGTGTGCACAGAGATGCTGGATTTTGGAATCAGGTTGGAACCGTCCAGTTGGGTGAGTTTAGTTTTTTTACCGATTTTAAATAAAAAAAGTATAAGAATTTAAATTTTAATGATAAAAGTGTTTTAAAATGCTGTATACACCTGTCTAGTTGTTTTGCCAAATTTAGTTTCGAAAATATCTTAGTAGTGATAGAAATTTTATTATCAGCGAAAAATATTTTTTTTTTTGCGGTGCATCGGAATTTCATAAAAAATTTAAATATTTTTTAAATAGCCCGATCATGCTACATATGATTATCTTTGAAGAAAAATGCATTTATGATTGTTTTCAGTTGATTAGGCTTCTATTTTCATGAAAATTTTGAAATTTTTTTTTGAATTTTTTTACAAAAACTTAAAAATGTTGTGCTTGATTAATAATTGAAAAATTAGTTTATCGTTTTTCTTTTAAATTGAAAATCCAGCCAAATGCTCAAGAGTAATATTTTTTCACAAAACTTTACCTTCAAGAGGCTGTATCTCTGCAATCAGCTCCAGAGCTGTGAATAAAATTATTAAAAAGTAAAAAATAAAAAAAAGTACCTTCATGAAGTTTTTTTTTAATTACAAAAAAGGCATATGACTTGAATATGGTGTTAAGTTAACATAACTTTTAAAAAGTAATGTTATTTTGTATTGTCTATTTAATTTTGCATTTAAAACGGATTTTCGACATTTTGTTTGACAATTGATTTTTACTAAAAATCACATTTTTAAAAGGTTTTTGCACCAACCTGAACTCAGAGCAAAAATCTAATTGTGTGTAACAAAAAGTCTGATAAAATATCCGGTATTTTTATTCGCGTACAATTTGTTCTTCTTCTGAAATCCAAATAATACCCTACAACTTTGCCGAAGATATTAAATCACTCAGAAAATTCCTTCTCAATTAATGATATTCTATGAAATGTTCAAGATATTTTTTTGAATTCTTTTTGACTTTCAATATGTTTTACAGTGTTTCATTTTTTTGTGTTGAAAAGTATACCGTTTCATTAACTAATAAATTTGGATCATCTGGAATCATTATCTGAAACAAAAATTAGTTTAAAAATGTGAATTCAATATATTTACAAATCTCTTAACCAACCAAATTTTTCCAATGTGCCACTAGTCACTGCCAACAGAAAATTTGCCAACATTTCCACTATGGAAAACTTAAATTTTATTACCGGGGAAAAAATGTTGCACCAATTGAGCGCGCGTGCTATAATTACGGTTGCAGCCAACAGTAACAGGGCGTTCAAAAACTGTCTTAAAAGTCATCATTTCGTAAAGTTTCAACAGCTGTTGTTCGTTCGGCTGAGGGATAATGGCACTTGGCAAGTGCTTTTGCGTTTGCTTTCGAAAACGAGGTTATAACAACTCTCGGTGCAATAAGGGTGTTTTTTAGGCTTAAGATGTTGTTGTTGGCTTACTTTGAATAAACTGCTGAGCCAACAAGCCAAAGGTTGGATTATGGTCAAATAAATTATTCTGGTTAAATACCTACATCCCGGGGTAGTTAATCTCTGTTTTGCATAACAAGGGTGGTGCTAAATTTTCGAGAGAAAGCTTTGGGAGGAGTAACTTTACCGGATATTTACCGGTTCTCTGCTCTTCTCGGTGGGTTGTAACGAATTTAGCTAACTAGTTGTTTTGCTTTCGCAGACGTGAACGAGTGTCTGCTGCGAAATGGCCACGGGCCCTGTCAGGATACCTGCATCAACACTTGGAGTGGGTACCGGTGCAGCTGCATGGGTTTGCCCGGAACGCGGTTAGGTGACGACGGCCACAGCTGTGAGGACATTGACGAGTGCACCGTCAACAACGGGGGATGCTCGCACACCTGCCTCAACACGCTGGGGAGGGCGTTCTGCGTCTGTCCCGAGGGATTTATGCTGGATGACGACTGGAAAACCTGCATCGACATTGACGAGTGTCTGAACCAGAAATCGATCAGACAGGAATTCCGGTGCCAGGGAAGCTGCATCAACACCGTGGGTTCGTTCCGGTGCCTCGAGGAGGACGAGCTGGTTAGCGACGAGGATTTGGGTCGGATTCGAGATGATGGTGGTTTCGACGACAGCCGGTTGCTGGTGGTCAGACCAACTGGTGACGATCTGAACGATGACAGCGACGATACGTTGTGCCCGACCGGGTATTACTTCAACACGACGATGGGTGACTGCCAAGGTTTGTGCGGTTTTGTCTAGTCTTGCGTTACGATAGTTATCGCATGTATTTGCATCCTAATTAGCTGTTGAATTCAATATTCGAGACATCAGAAAACAGATCAAGTTTAATGGAGGCGCATGATACTTCATTCGAACCAAGTACCATGCGGCTCCACTGAAACATTTTGAATGCTGTGTCAAAGAAGACTTTTTTCTTTTCGCTTTTTCCCTACAGATACAAATGAGTGCAACGTGGGAAACGCGGGCTGCCAGCATCACTGCATCAACAGCGATGGCAGTTACTACTGTTCGTGCAAATATGGCTTTAAACTGGAGGTCGACAAGCATAGCTGCCTGGGTGAGTCGAATTTCTAGTTAAATTCCTAATTTTAAACAACGCGTAACACTTCCCAACGAAGCACTTCCACTTCTACTAGAAGCCGGTCTACAAAATGTATCCGTTCGGCTTGGTTCCACTCGAGTGGGCTTTCCCAGTACGGACCGAACGGATGCTCTCGTGCCGGCAAAACAAGTGGAACAATTATATACACATTCATCATAATCTAATTACACTTTGATAGCAGTCTGATTTATGGTACGAGCCAGATAATACCGGCAAAAACCGAATCCGAGCGGCAGCAAATTTATCACTGTAATTCAGTCATTTCAACCAGGGCTTGTAAATAAATCCCAAACCCATGAATAAACGGCTACAGCTTAGCAATATCTGTTTGTCATTCTGTCAGCTCGTTCATCTCGGTTTCGCTCGAACCCTTTACAATATGCTTTCTCACCCCACCCCACCCCAGAACCACCCACTTGCTAGATTCTTGTGGGTAAGTCAATCCCTGAAGACAATCTTAATCCCCCCCATTGAAGACTCATTTCTGCATGTGTGGGCTTTCATCTCGCAAAACCCCTTTCCCCCCTACCCAAACCTCATCAACAAGTTGGTTAATTTACATCGAAACGATAAGAGAGCGACACCCAACTTACTTCTGGATACATAATATGATTTATTCATTGTGTGGAACCAGCATTGTCCTTGCGAGCTTCAGCTAGAAGCAGCTACGCAAGGACGCTAGGATGTCTGGTCTGGCCTGGGAGGGGTGGACCGACCGAATAAGCCAAGCAGATAATCTTCGACACAAAGTATCCGAGAGGCCAGAGGAATTCTCTTTGATATGGTTTGACTTATTGTCGGTTGTGGCTATCGTGCAGTGCTTAAGATTGTGTTATAATTTTGAAGAATTCTTAGTAATGATGTATGCTGTCATTTGAATATCTTAAGCTGAGATACAATGTATAATCGAAATGTTATTGCTTTTTGCCTTCCTCACTGAGGTAAGGCTATAATCCTGCTCTAAAAATGAACTTTTTATTAAAAGCTCGAAGACCCACCTTCATATATAAATATCGACTCAGAATCGAAAACTGAACAAATGTCTGTGTGTGTGTGTGTATGTGTGTGTGTGTGTATGTATGTATGTGTTCAAAAATCTTGCCAAGTTTTCTCAGCACTGGCTGAACCGATTTTGATCGAACCAGTTGCATTCGACTTGGTTTAGGGTCCCATACATCGCTATTGACATGTTTGAAGTTTCGATAAGTAGTTCAAAAGTTATGTATAAAAATGTGTTTTCACATATATCCGGATCTCAATTATATGCATGTAAACGATGTCCGGAACCATCATCCGACCCATCGTTGGTTAGGTAATCAAGAGACCTTTCCAACGAGTTCTCAACATCGAAGATCTGGCAACCCTGTCTCGAGTTATGACCACTTAAGTGATATTTATGTATTTTTTTGAAGCCGGATCTCACTTAAATGCATGTAAACGATGTCCGGATCCATCATCCGACTCATCGTTGGTTAGATAATCGAAAGACCTTTCCAACGAGTCCACAACATTGAAGATCTGGCAACCCTGTCTCGAGTTATGACCACTTAAGTGATATTTATGTACTTTTTTGAAGCCGGATCTCACTTAAATGTATGTAAACGATGTCCGGAACCATCATCCGACCCATCGTTGGTTAGGTAATCAAGAGACCTTTCCAACGAGTCCACATAATTGAAAATCTGGCAACCCTGTCTCAAGTTATGACCACTTAAGTGATATTTATGTACTTTTTTGAAGCCGGATCTCACTTAAATGCATGTAAACGATGTCCGGATCCATCATCCAACCAATCTTTGGCTAGGTAATCAAAAGACCTTTCCAATGAGTCTTCAACATCGAAGATCTGGCAACCCTGTCTCGAGTTATGACCACTTAAGTGATATTTATGTACTTTTTTGAAGCCGGATCTCACTGAAATGCATGTAGACGATGTCCGGATCCATCATCCAACCCATCGTTGGCTAGGTAATCAAGAGACCTTTCCAATGAGTCCTCAACATCGAAGATCTGGCAACCCTGTCTCGAGTTATGACCACTTAAGTGATATTTATGTACTTTTTTGAAGCCGGATCTCACTTAAATGTATGTAAACGATGTCCGGAACCATCATCCGACCCATCATTGGTTAGGTAATCAAGAGACCTTTCCAACGAGTCCACATAATTGAAAATCTGGCAACCCTGTCTCGAGTTATGACCACTTAAGTGATATTTATGTACTTTTTTGAAGCCGGATCTCACTTAAATGCATGTAAACGATGTCCGGATCCATCATCCAACCCATCGTTGGTTAGGTAATCAAGAGACCTTTCCAACGAGTCCTCAACATCGAAGATCTGGCAACCCTGTCTCGAGTTATGACCACTTAAGTGATATTTATGTACTTTTTTGAAGCCGGATCTCACTTAAATGTATGTAAACGATGTCCGGAACCATCATCCGACCTATCGTTGGTTAGGTAATCAAGAGACCTTTCCAACGAGTCCTCAACATCGAAGATCTGGCAACCCTGTCTCGAGTTATGACCACTTAAGTGATATTTATGTACTTTTTTGAAGCCGGATCTCACTTAAATGTATGTAAACGATGTCCGGAACCATCATCCGACCCATCGTTGGTTAGGTAATCAAGAGACCTTTCCAACGATTCCACATAATTGAAAATCTGGCAACCCTGTCTCAAGTTATGACAACTTAAGTTATATCTGTGTACTTATTTTTCTGGACCTAAAAAAATAGCTGAAATATGTGTCCAAACCACTCATATTACCCATTGTTGGTAAAAAGTGAGGAAGGCATCAACCACATAGGTGGATTAAGTTAGTTTTCTACAATATACCTGCAACTGGGACATTCCTTTTCTCAATTATATCTTTATTGTAGTCTTGTTAGACAACAAAGTAATTGAAGTGGTGTTTTTCTGATAAATATTTTTACCATAACTTCAGTTTAATTAATCAGGTTAATTTATCTTCAATTAAGATAGATATTTGATACTGGCCATGCAAATTTCAATATACTACACACATTTAAGAATACATTTGATATCGTTTTTTCGGCTTTTTTTTCAATGAAATGAGGTACTCTTATTTTTTTCAAATTTGAAACTTTGGAGATTAAAAAAGAACGTAAATTTTGAAAACAAATCGTCTATTTATTCATATGCCACAAAATTTAGCAGGTAACATCTGAAAAAGTATATTTTTTTTTGTATTTTTAAATCCCTCCCTTGACTTAAAAGAGGGCTGAAGGTCAAACAATTAATAACAAAATGAAATAATAACACGAGAAGATCAAAACCTGTTCAACCAACATCTCAACATGTTGTCTTCGAAACATGACAAAGTCAATGCCTCAAAATAAAGCGAATGTAATGTGCAGTTTGAGAATTTGTATTAATTGTCATTTTTTATCAGTTTTTTGGTTTTTTCGGCAAATTTTATTTATAGAAAAATCAAATCAAATTCATTAGATTACATTTTATAACGATCAGCGCACGCACTTTTAAATGTATAATGCATTTTATAGTAAAACAAGCTTTCAAGAGCAATTCCGTACTAAATCAGCATTTTCTTATTTTGTTTTGCCATTTTTTTTTATTTTCTCCAAACATTGCGGGTACCTTTCCTGTGACCAAAGAAGACATTTTTTGTCATGGATTCGTTCATGCTAATTTGACAGCTGTTCATACAGTAATGGCATGTTAATCCTCATTTTTTCTTATTCTTTAATTTAATATGTTTTGGCAAACAAAAAAAAACATCTTTAAAATATTTACTTTCAAAAATTACTGATATTTTTTAAAAGTAAAATTGAATTTGCTATCGGAAAGAACATCTCTGATTTTTTGATAAAGGGCACCATTTCTGAGTTTCAGCCGTTTAAATTTTTGTAATATTTTCGAAATTTCGAAAATCAGGCTCAAAATTCGATTTATTTTTATTTCATGCAGTTTGAACAGTTATACACTTTTTTGAAAACATAACACTTGTATCGACATTCGTCGATTGATGCTTGATATATTTTTCACTTTGTGACTCACAAATTTAACGTGTAAGTGTTTGTAGAAGTCAAAACTTACTTTGTTTCAAGTAAATATTATAATTTGTATTCAGAATAAAAACACTATTAGGTGATATTTTTATTCAATTGAAAATTCATAAAACTTTCCAGACCCTAACAAAAACTCCAAGAAAAAAAAACCCCATGTCATCCAGCCACCCATCTCGATGAGGAAAAAATAATTGAATTATTTAAATTTCCCACTCATCGACTTCCTCCCGGTTCCACCCGGGATACCCTCCGGAGAATTGAAGTAAAAATGCCGCACCCTCAACTGAGCAACACGAGAGACCAGGGGGGGGGGGGGTGGCGTTTCTGGAACGGTTGAAGAATGGCGCTCGGCAAGTGGCAAATTCGCTAAATTCCCCAAAGTGGTGTCGGTTTGAAATGTGAGAAATTTTCGGTGAGCGCGGTGAGAATCCGCTGGCAAGATTGGTTGTGCAAATGAAATCGAGGGGATCAACGCCATTTCTTGTTTTCTTCGTCCAATTCTTTTTTTTTCTGGGGGTTTTTTCTCTGTTGACTTGGGATACGCTTTTGGGGAAATATTCAACCGCGAGCGTTTAATGGGTGATAATGAGGAAAATTTTGATTAAAAATGTAAATTTCCTCTGGTGGTGAATTCGTTTGGCGAATTAAACATCACTTGGGGGAGATGTTTAATGGCGCTTTGATGATTCTTTGGTTTCGGTGAAGGAATTTGCGGTTTTCCGCAAAATAGTGTGGTGCGAGGATTCCCCGGTGAAAATCAAACGAATTGCTTCAAACAATGTGAACCTTGAACTGGTGCATTTTTCAGTATGCAACGCCACAAGATGGGGAATTCTGTTTTGCGGCCAAAAAAGTGGAAATGCCGTACGTGCTTCTTCGTGACCTTTCTTCTCTTTGAGTCAGTAGCTAGATATTGAAATTCAATCAAACGGCTTCCGTATTCCAATCACACTCGTGCGGTTCGTTTAACCTTATCTTGTGTGATTGTCTGCTGGATTGTAGTTTGGAATCGGGTTTAAACATATCAACAAAAGGCAAAAAAAGTTATTTTCCTTGATTGAGATTGCAAATTGTACAAACACCTTAAATAATCGATTCCTTCAATACCTTTTGTTACCCTATTTAAAATGCAAATCAATAGCCTACAAAATCAATATATTTTTTTTTTATTTTTCTTTCTCAAAATACAGTCCTGAACGACTCCGTTAAGCTGGCAGATGTGGCCTGTCCGCCATTGTTCCCCCCGAGGCACGGCTATCTGGAGTGCAGCCGGCCAATCGACGAAATCTCCGACGGTCCCAACGGGGGCCGGCTGAAGATCGTGAACCGTCCCGGGAGCCAGTGCATCCTAAAGTGTCCCACCGGGTACCGACTGGAGGGAAAGTTTTCTAAAATCTGCGGTACCACGGGCGAGTGGATCGGCGACGAAAGCGGAACGTGTATCCGTAAGTGTTCAAACTATTGAAAAAAGCAAAATCGCAAAACAACCCTCACCACGTGTCACTTACGCCATCTGGTCAGTGCGACACACTGCATCGGTTCGAGGGGCCATTAGCTAAACTAGCGCATAAATCAAGCGAATGTCACAACTTTGCCCAACAACCTGCACCTCGTGTGTGTGTGTGTGTTTTGACCTCATTGGACCAACGGCCAACGGTCATAAAGGACAGAAACAAAAAAATAAAAGCTCAAGCTGATCTCAGCTTCGGAGGAGAAACTTTTCCCACGTTCTCTCGCTCACTATCTGCAAAGGACTAGATGTGATGATAATGTACACGTATGTGTGCTTTGTGTGTGTGTATGCGCGCGAACGAGCTTGCAATTTGTTCCGGAATGTGCGCCTGTCTTCTTGCATGGCATCAACGGGATGGAACGTTGTTGTTAGAGAGCGGTGGCAACTCGTTGATAGCCGTCGGAAGTCTGGAATAGTTTTGGTCTGGGACGTGCCTGGAAGTTGTGACGAGGTCATCGGGTAGCCGTGATGGAAGTTAAACATGTTATGAAATATTTTGAACTCAAATAATATCGGTAATTTATTATTGTACGAATAAAATCTATGGTACCTATCAGGGTAGCTAGCTATGGTCCACTTTTCAGTACAGTCCCTAAAATTTGGGAATGATTGGTTGCATCGGCACTGCATTTTTTTTTTGGGATTTGTATGGAAACACTTTTTTTATATTTTGAAGTTAATAATTGAACAGAATTGAATAGAATTGAATAGAACTGAATAGAATTGAATAGAATTGAATAGAATTGAATAGAATTGAATAGAATTGAACAGAATTGAATAGAATTGAATAGAATTGAATTGAATAGAACTGAATAGAATTGAATAGAATTGAATAGAATTGAATAGAATTGAATAGAAATGAATAGAATTGAATAGAATTGAATAGGATTGAACGGAATTGAATAGAATTTAATAGAATTGAATAGAATTGAATAGAATTGAATAGAATTGAATAGAATTGAATAGAATTGAATAGAATTGAATAGAATTGAATAGAATTGAATAGAATTGAATAGACTTGAATAGAATTGAATAGAATTGAATGGAATTGAATAGAATTGAATAGAATTGAATAGAATTGAATAGAATTGAATAGAATTGAAAAGAATTGAATAGAATTGAATAGAATTGAATAGAATTGAATAGAATTGAATAGAAATGAATAGAATTGAATAGAATTGAATAGAATTGAATAGGATTGAACAGAATTGAATAGAATTGAATAGAATTGAATAGAATTGAATAGAATTGAATAGAATTGAATAGACTTGAATAGAATTTAATAGAATTGAATAGAACTGAATAGAATTGAATAGAATTGAATAGATTTGAATAGAATTGAATAGATTTAAAAAAAAAAAACTGTGGAAAAAGTGAAGTGAAGTGAAGAGCAGTCGTCAGAAAAAAAAACAAAAGGCTCCAAAAATTTATTAGTCACTTAATACGAAAGTCTTGACATACAAATGCAAAACTTTACATGAAAGCAGTTGCATGAAAACGATTTTTTGAAACAAAAAAGCAAAAAAAAAAAAAACGAAACTCGGTCTTACTGAGGAAGTAATTTTAGTTTTGCTGAACAGTTTTAAGCAGGAGTCAAATTTTTACTACTTGATAACAAGCCAAACTTTTCCAACGACTTGGCACCCTTTGCACTTCGACAAAACCTCGTTCCGCAAACAATGGCTACGACAAAGTTGAAAGAGTTCAAACGACTTCCACCTTGTTCAATTAGGTTGAACCAGAATCAAACACGAATAGGCTCTTCTATCCTTTCGATGCTGGAGCTCTCGGGGGCAAAACATACACACACTCTCGAGATCTAACGACATCCAGCGTCGTCGTCGTTGGGTGGCTACAAAGGAAAAGTTTTTTGGTCAACTTTTCAACGCTCTCTTTGGTTCCGGATTCAACAAACACCTAATTGCTGACCTCGTCTCCCCGCCCAGGATATCCCCAGCCCAAGCTGAGCTGCCCATCCAGTGTGAACGTGGAGTTGCACCCGAACGACACGGACCACACCACGGTCAAGCTCCGGCGGCCCAAAACGGACGTCAGCTGGGAGCGTGACATCGTGGTCGAACCGTACTGGGCCAAGAAGGACGTCCTCCAGCTGCCACTCGGTTCAATCAACATCAGCTATACGGCCAAGCATCCGGTGTCCAAGCTGACTTCCAGCTGCACTTTCGACGTCCACGTGATTGGTGAGTAGACTGCAATCTCGAGTAGATTTAGAGGAGTTTTTTTTTTCCTGTGAGATTTGTGTTTTTCTACGGCGACATCTGTACTGAATGATTTTATTTGATGATTGTGGGGAGGATGGGATATTGGTTTTTGCGAAGATTTAAAATTGTTTTCATCATTTCTTTTTAACAACAACCCAGCCGGAAGTCCTCCAACGGTTGATTTTTGCCCAGACACGCAAATCTACACCATCGAGGGTCACCACCAGAGCGTAAAAGCCACCTGGGAGGAGCCCATTTTCTCGGACAATGTCGGTGTGGTCACCATCACAAAGTCGAATGTAAGTCGTAGTTAACATTCCCCTCTCATCCCTTACCAGCAGCGCTTTAAATTATAATCCTGGACGTCGTCATAATTCCACCATTGTCTCTCGTTCCCACTCCAGAGCCCCGGAACGGACTTTGGCGCCGGCAGCCATCTCATTACGTACGAAGCCCACGACGAGGCCGAGTGGAGCTCCAAGTGCGTCTTCAAAATTGTGGTCAACGTGAGCAAACGGACCGATGTCCAGCATTTCCAGCTTCCGATCCTTTATAATCGGTTTTACTTTTAATTGTGGCCAAATGCATTCTTTCCAAGGTTTTTATTTTTCCAACCCCCTTTCCCCTCGGTAAGACTGTCAAAAGCTGCTTACATTAACAATTTTATACATTCACTTTTTTGTTATTGTTGTTCCAACCCAAGTTTCCAAGTTGTCGGTCACTGCCATTTGCAACTTTATGTGATCTGCAAACACTCTTTTCGTCCCACTGTAATAACTGCACAAAACCGTTTTGAGTTGAGTTGGCAAGTAACAAAAACGTCTCCCGAGTTGGCGAGAAATAAACTTTTGCCCGTTCCTTGTTTCGCAGCTTTTACTGTGCAGAGAGAAAAAAAAATCCAAAAAAAAAGCACGATGAAACATAAAAAGTGAAAATGAAAACAATAATAAATTGCTTGAGCGAAGAATATAAATATTATACAACGGAAGTCGAGGGACATTACACGTAGTGGAGCAGAAAAAGCAAGAAAGAAAAATCTAGTTTGCGATAAGGACTTTTGTAAATACATAATAGTTCGGGCAAGGCGCGAGCGCGTTCGGTGGTGACGCGGAGAAAGCGACTTGCAGCAATCAAAACTTGAGAAAAGTTTTCTCTGGTCGCGGCAACAACACCATAAAATTTGCACACCGCCGCAGCAAAGGATTTGTAAAGCGAGGGAGTGAATCAGTGAGAAAATTTATCATGTAACAAGTAGTGCATAATGAAACCATGGACATCTGTGGTGACACATCTGGTCTAAAGAAAAAAAAAACTCTGAATGCTTTTATTTAAATGAAGAAGGAAAAAAATTATGAAAAAAAACATATTCTAGTGCGTAATGTGAACCCTTAGCCAGTAAGGAAAAGAGGTAATAAAGTATATCACTTTGAGAAAGCTGTAAATAAATGGTATTTTTATTTAATTGTATAAACTTGAAACAAAATAAAGTGAAATCTATTTTCTGGCTGTTAATTGGATCATTCAAACACCACTTGAGTTCTTTTTTCAGAATTTCAATCGCCCCATTCAACTTCTTAGACAATTTTTTTACTTTTCAAAGGTCAGTTGCACAAAAAAACATAATCCACCGATGGGGTTGATGCCCTCCTCACTATTCACCAACAACGGGTGATATGATAGGTTTGGACACAAATTTCATCTATTTTATATTAGATCCGGAAAAAATGACACTAATATCTCTGAAGTGGTCATAACTTGAACAGGGTTGCCAGATTTTCAATGTTTCTCAATTACCAAATCAACGATGTATAACATATTGGGACTTGAATTTTTTTATGGTCTATTTTCAAACATCTGGATATTTCTGAATATATTTTTTTATACATAGCTCTTGAACTATTTATCGAAGCTAAAAACAATTCAAAAGCGCAGTATGGGACTATAAACCAAGTTGAATTAGACCAGTTTGATCAAAATCGGTTCGGCCATTGCTGAGAAAACAGAGTTTTGTTGATTTCCCTGCTCTATACTTTTTTTTTTCCTGGCAATTGTCCACGAGGAGGGGGGAGCGTAGAGATTTCCAGAAAAGTGTCCACGTGGTTCATGGATGGTCCCTTTGTAAAATTCTGACATATCACAGCAATTATTTAAAGATTTTTGTTTTATTTTGATGATGCTTTTTCCACAGAATCAATTTTGCATCATTAGTTTTTCATAAGCATTTGCTTTTGAATTTGAAATTTGAAAAGACGGCCTGAAATATAAAATGAGAAAAAATATGTATTTCCAGACAAAAAAATTAACTTTATCCACAATTCGCTTAAACATTCTGATGTACTTTTAATTTTGCTGTTAAACATATTATTATTTTGTTTTTTGAGCACTTCTCGTTTCAAAAAATCTTTTTTTTTTTAAATCTTCAATTTTCTGGAACTTAATTTCTCACCATTATGCTTGAAAATGTCTTTTTAATCCTCTGAAACATATTTAAAAACCCTAAGTGTTAAAAAATAATATTTAAAAATAGGATACATTCTCCGAGTTACTTATTTTCTGGAGTTTTTTTTACGAAAATTCTTAGTCATAACCTATAACTTTGCCGAAGACACGAAATCGTTTTGAGAATTCCTTTAAAAAAAACATAATTTTATAATTTTTTGTACTTATTTGTATGGATGCTTCTTTTGACACAGGGAATGTTTGGACAAATTTTCATCTAAATGAAAAATCACAAAGAAAAGTAAATTTCCAAAAATCGTAATCGTGGCCAAAGAACTCCCATGCAACGATGCTGATCCTAAAAATAAATCTGTTTTTTTCTGTATCACGTCAAACTTGGAGCCGCAGAAGAGCAACTCTCTACGAAATCGGCCGATTTCGACCATTTTTATTTTTTGTATTTTTTTATTTGTCTTAAACTTTGTGGGGGCCTTCCCTATGACCAAATAAGCTATTTTGCGTCATTGGTTCACCCATACAAGTCTCCATACAATTTTGGCTGCTGCCCATACAAAAATGGTATGTAAATATTCAAACAGCTGTAACTTTTGAGTGAATTTTCTGATCAATTTGATGTCTTCGGCAAAGTTGTAGGTATTGTTGAGGATTTTTAAGAAAAAAATAGGTACACGGAAAAAAAGTTGCAGATTTTTCTATCAACTTTTTTTTCACTAAAACTCAATTTCCCAAAATATGAATTTTTTGATTTTCGAGATTTTTTTATATGTTTTAGGGGACAAAAATCCGCAACTTTTGAGCTATAGAGAAACATGGTCAAAAAATCTGCCGCCGAGTTATGAATTTTTGAAAAAACAGTGATTTTTGGAAAAATCGAAGTTTCATGCAAAAACAAGTTTGACATTATTTTTAAATGCAAAATTGAATTTGCAATCGAAAATTACTTTACAGATTTTTTGATAAAGGGCTCCGTTTTCAAGGTATAACCACCGAAAGTTTGATTTTAGCGAAATATTCACAGTTTTTCAATTTTTAAAAGTATTTTTTTGAGAAGTTTAGAAAATTTACTATAAAGTTGTCTAAGAGGCATATTTCGAATTTTTTTAAATCAAGACCAACATTTTAAAAGGGCTAAACATTGAATTTTACGCCCAATTAAAATGCTTTACTTGATTTAAAAAAAATTCAAAATATTTTTTTCGAAAAGATCGGAAAATTTCACGAATTTTTCATCTATTAAAATTGAAAATCGGACCATTATTTGCTGAGATATGGTCATTAGAAAATGGTGGGTTGTTTTTGTGAGATTAAGAAAAATGTAATTTTCGTGTTTCTTTTTTTAAAGTGGCTCTATCTCAGCAACCCGAGGTCCAATCTTCAATGTCTCTTTGACAATTTTATAGCAAATTTTCTGAACTTCTCAAAAAAAATATTTTTAGAAACGGTCATTCATAGTTACTATTTTTAAAAATTGAAAAACTGCAATTTTTTTGTTAAAATCAAACTTTTGGTGGCTAAATCTTTAAAACGGAGCCCTTTAACAAAAAATCTGAAAAGTTCTTTTCGATTGCAAATTCAATTTTGCATTTTAAATTAATGTCAAACTTGTTTTTGCATGAAACTTCGGTTTTTCCAAAAATCACTATTTTTTCAAAATTTCATTACTCGGCGGCAGATTTTTTGACCATGTTTCTCTATGGCTCAAAAGTTGCGGATTTTTGTCCCCTAAAACATATCAAAAAATACGTATTTTGGGAAATTGAGTTTTAGTGAAAAAAAATTGATAAAAAAATCTGCAAAAAAATTTTTCCGTGTAACTATTTTTTCTCAAAAGTTCTCAACAATACCTACAACTTTGCCGAAGACACCAAATTGATCAGAAAATTCACTCAAAAGTTACAGCTGTTTGAATATTTACATACCATTTTTGTATGGACAGCAGCCAAAATTGTATGAAGACTTGTATGGATGAACCAATCACACAAAATAATTTATTTGGTCATAGGGAAGGCCCCCACAAAGTTTGAGCCAAATCAAAAAATGCAAATAAAATCCATTTCCGATTTTGGTTGAGAATTGCTCAGAAGACATTTTTCAATTTTGAACAGCAGATTTAAGCTTTTGAATCATAATAAAACATAATTCAAATAACAAATTGTTAAAATTTTTAAAAGTAATCATTTTTTAAAAATCTGTATTCACAGATTTTTTAGATGTTTAGGATCGAAAAATCTGTAAAATATAGATGTATCTGTATATCTGGCATAGCTGCTCCCATGATAAGTTTGAGTCATATATGAGCACTTTGACATAGACCCGGATGGTTTGACGTGTAGAATCGCTGTATAATGATATAACACCTAGAATTTCAGCTTGTGGAGACGTTTTTTTCCTCAGAGCCTGTTAAGGTTAAATGCAAAGTGTGGAAATTGAAGGAAAGGAAAAAAAAAATAATTTGCTGGCCAGTTATGATAATTGCATCATCAACTTTTTCCAAGAAAAATATAACTCTAATGCTTGCAATTGAAAAAAAACTGAAAATATAAGCTATCATTAATCGGATTCGCAGCTCATCCTTCAATGCAACGAATTCCTGTGAATTTACTTACCATCCTTGGGTAAGGTCACCGTAAAAAAAGCTCAATCTGCCCTTCTTTAAAGGGAAGCCATAAAGCTCCATTCGAGAAACTGGAAATAATCCTATTAGAAGAAAAATTATTGACATTACTACTATAATATGAGCTCTTTTTATTCCTGACGGCAAAGAAAAGGGAACCCGGGTCATTTCCGCCCTTTCAAGAGGGGGTTTCCCGCTCATAATAGTGGGTGGCAAAATGTTGAGAAATGCGAACGTCTTTTTCTCCACTCCTGCAGGGTTGATATTTATTCAAACCTTCCTTGGGTCCGCAAACTACGCCACAGGACTCAACGAGTTCAACAGAATGCACCGGAAGGTCGTTTTTGCTGGCACTGACGATGACACTGCCCGGTCGTCAACGGGAAGGTAAAATTACGGTGAGAATAGAAAAGAAAAAGTCCTTCATCAGCATTATCATCGAAGATCCTTTCGACTTTTTATTCGCTTCCATTATTCAACTTTTTTGCTTTCTCTCTCTGCAGCGCCAAGCAGCTTACTTGCTATCTATATTAATTCTAGTCGTTTGCCATCTTCGAAAGATGCACTTCCCTCTTGTTCAGTGTGTGTATGTGTTATTATATCTTTGCTGTGTATTTTTCCCTGGTCCCTGATTTATAACCCGTCGCATTCATTCGAGTATGGAAAAATGCTCGATTTTTCCCCAAACAAAGCATCCTCTCGTGCTCTCATCATACCATAAGAGCCACTCATAAATACATTCGATTCGATTAAAAAGACTTGGCAGCATAAAAAAGCGATATAATCTGGAGAAAGTGAGTCGGGAAGAGGGAGTATTATGAAAAATGTCAAGTATTTAAGCACATATTACACTCGCGCGGTTACACTCTCACGTATTAGTCAGCGGAAAGGAAAATTCAAGGGAAAGCTGCCAGGGCCCTGGGTTCAAGGTTTTTCGGTCGTCGCTGTTGTTGCGGAAGCTGCACTGGATTTCTCCACCTTTGAACCATTGATATCGAGTTCGTCCTTACTGCGCTTCTTGAACCACCGACGCTGAGGCTGGCCTGGTTCTGTTGGTTGATGATACTGATGATGGTACGGATTATGTTCGTAAGGATGCTGCTGCTGTTGCTGGCTGAAAGCGTTGTCCCACGATGAATAATATCTCAGCAGGTTGTCTAGTAGGGGGGGAAGAGATAAAGAAAACGCTTGCATCAATTGAGCATGACTGGAGTGTTTTCGCGTACACGAGCTTGAAATACTTTAGCCGAGATGCTTGAACAGTTTAGCAGTTGGCGTGGAAATGTGAAAAGATTATGCTAGAGTTACAGTGACTTTTCAATTGTAACAGAATAAACCACAATGAAGCAGTTCGAAATCAAATAAAAGATTTTTTGAACAAGCGATCTCTACTAGTAGGAAGTCTAAAGATTTTCATTAAAGTAAAAATCATTGGAATTTTCCCTTTTAAAATCTGTTTGAAAAACATATTTAATCTGGGTTGTATTATTGTTATTATTAGGATCTATGAGAAAACAGAAATTTTTATTTCAATACTTACCATATCGTTTGTGCTGCTGCTGAATCAGCGACTGGTCCGGGTTGGGTGCCTCCTCGAGTTCCTGCAGGTGCCGCTGAAGGACCTGCTGCTGATGGCGTAGCCGAGCCAGCTTCTGCTTAATTCGGATGTTTTTCACCACGCAACCTTGGGGAATGTGAAGCTACGACACAGGGCGATGATTGCAATCAGAATTGAGTTATTTTCTTGATTTTTTTTTAAACCACGCTCCAAAAAGTGTTGAAAAACACGTAAATTCATGCCTGCATGGTTGGTATGATATTATGCATGCAAAGCACACGATGACAGGGCGAGAAAAGCGATTGACATAATTGAAGCGAACATTACACAAGGGTGACTCCTCCATGAAACCCCCCAGCAAACTCCCGGACATCCGGGCCAGAGTTGATCGTCTGTGAACGAAGCGACCCCGAACCATGCCATACATCACTCCGGAACACATCCTTTTAATTTACGGTAATTTTCACACACAAAGTGCCGACGAATCGAACGAGACGGATGGTAGCAGGCTGTGGGCCAATAGTCAACGTTCGTGTAGGAAAGAGAATCGATGAATTGTCGGGGCTTAGTTCACGTGGCACTTGTAATGGCATCGTAGAAGGCTACGCCAGCACCGAACGCAAACCTAACGAAAATTGATGCCAATCAAGTGTGCGGTGAGTTTTGCTGTGGTCGGCAGGAGCATGTTCTGGGCACGGAAATCTGGTTTTATAAACGACCTGTAGTGCGACCGTAATACAGGGAAAAATGACGCCGAGGTCATTCTTGTTGAATTTGAAAAGAGATTGTCGGTCGGATGGGGTCGATCAGCGAGTCCCTTTCCAGGAACGATGTCAACACTCCGTGCAAGCGGAGGACGGAGTTGAGCAATGTGGCGCCGGTCACATTTAGAAGTCACCGGCACAAACACGTGGGCAAAAAGGGCTCGCTGGATTTGGAATGGGATTGCAGGGTTGGATTGAACGAATTTGCGTTAAAAGTAAAATATTTGATGTTTAAATATCATTTTCCATTTAAAATCAAAGACCGTTATTGAAAATAATTTATTTTTAGAAATTACATTAGCTCAAAAAAATAAATAATAAAATAACATATTTTTTTGAAAATACTTAAATTTTCATAATTTTAAAATGGGTACTAAACGAGAAAAAAATTTGTTTAAATTTTCATTTAAATTAAATTTAGTTTGACATGTTCTCCAATTTTTGCAAAATATCATATTTTTAAAATACTCAAAATTCAATAATTTGAAATATGGATATCAAACGATGAGGAATTTTATATGCATTTGTATTTTATTAGATTTTTATTGGTAAAATGGTTAAATGTTAACAAAATACCGTATTTTCTCAAAAATACTGATATTTTAAAAATTTGCAATACTGTCCAGACTCGATTATTCAAAGTTTGATTATCCGAAAGCTTGGACAATCGAATCACGAAAAAAAATTCATCATATTTTTTATTTTCTTACTTTAAACATCAAATTCGAGTTTTGCAAATCCATTTAAGTCAAATTTAAATGGTTGATATAAAATTACAAAATGCATTTTTTCTCAATGTTTCATCACCGCCATTTTGGCCGCCATCTTGGATTTCAAATTTCTAAATCACTTTAGAGTATTTAAGTAAAAAAAAGTAAAAACATGGTATTTTAATAATGTGTTATTCTGTGACAAAATATAGTGTTTTACAAAAAAATACAATTGAATGAAAATACATGCAAAATTTCGCATTGCTTGAATATTTGAAAAAATAAGTCTTTTCGAAAAACACAGTAACTTGTGAAAATTTCGTTCATACAATAACGTTAACCATTTTCGATATCGTTAGACGCGCATATTTTTGACGATAATTTTTATAAATGAACAACTTTGGGTTTTAAGCAATTAAATATATTTCGGCGACAAATTAGCAAATTTTCCTTTATGCCAATGAAAAACTGCAAGGGATTTTTTTTCAATTATTGTTATTTTAAAATTTTTCGGAGTTATATTAAAAGCATTATTGACACTGCTTGTTTAAATTATTGATTTATGTTTTTTTATTTTACCAAGAAAATATATTATTTATAATAACATTTCAAGCATAATTTCTTATTTTTTTTTTTTTTTTTTTTTTTTTTTTTTTTTTTTTTTTTTTTTTTTTTTTTTAATTTATATTTATTCAAATTTCTTTTCCATGTACATTCATTCAGTTAAAATATTATTGAGTGTCCAATCACAAACGATGACTTTTCACCTCAATTTTAAATACTAGCAACTTTCATTTATTCATGAAATATTGTAGCTTTCGCTATTCAGTGATTTCAAATGTAGGAGGTCCTACATGTACAAAAGGGAAAAGGGATACCTTAAAACTAACTTATAAACTATATAAAGAGCGGATCAATGCAGCTGAAGACTGCAATGATTTTTGTCGAAATGCATCAATTATCTTATTGGACATAACATCCAAAGTGTCAACTTCGGCTAATTGATGAAGTTCACTGGTGCTGAACCAGGGAGGAAGTTTCAGAATCATTTTCAGAATATTGTTCTGAATCCTCTGAAGTTTTTTCTTCCTGGTTAAGCAACAGCTTGTCCAGATCGGCACAGCATAAAGCATGGCAGGTCTGAAAATTTGTTTATAAATTAACAGTTTATTCTTGAGACAAAGTCTAGAATTCCTGTTTATAAGTGGATACAAACATTTAATATATTTGTTACATTTAACCTGGATACTTTCAATGTGATCCTTGTAAGTAAGGTTTTTGTCAAAAGCAAGTCCAAGATATTTCACTTGATCCTCCCACTTTAAATTTACCTCATTCATCTTTATAATGTGATGACTTTTTGGTTTAAGAAAATCAGCCCTTGGTTTGTGAGGGAAAATAATAAGTTGAGTTTTTGCAGCATTTGGAGTAATTTTCCATTCTTTCAAATAAGAATTGAAAATATCCAAGCTTTTTTGTAATCTTCTTGTGATGACACGAAGGCTTCTGCCTTTGGCGGAGATGCTTGTATCATCAGCAAAAAGTGATTTCTGACATCCTGGGGGCAAATCAGGCAAGTCAGAAGTAAAAATATTGTATAAAATTGGACCCAAAATGCTTCCTTGAGGGACGCCAGCACGTACAGGTAGTTGATCAGATTTGCTATTCTGATAACATACCTGCAGAGTACGATCCGTCAAATAATTTTGAATAATTTTCACGATATAAATCGGAAAATTAAACCTTTTCAATTTCGCAATCAAACCTTTATGCCAAACACTGTCAAATGCTTTTTCTATGTCTAGAAGAGCAGCGCCAGTAGAATAGCCCTCAGATTTGTTGCTTCGAATTAAATTTGAAACTCTCAACAACTGATGAGTAGTTGAATGCCCAAGGCGAAATCCAAACTGCTCATCAGCGAAAATTGAATTTTCATTAATGTGCGTCATCATTCTATTAAGAATTATTCTTTCGAATAATTTACTAATAGATGAAAGCAAACTAATGGGCCGATAGCTTGAGGCTTCAGCAGGATTTTTATCCGGTTTCAAAATCGGAATTACTTTGGCATTTTTCCAACTACTGGGAAAATATGCCAAATCAAAACATTTGTTGAAAATTTTGACCAAGCAACTTAAAGTTGCTTCTGGTAATTTTTTAATTAAAATGTAAAAAATGCCATCCTCACCAGGGGCTTTCATATTTTTAAATTTTTTGATAATAGATTTTATTTCATTCAGATCCGTATTAAAAACTTCATCTGATGAAAATTCTTGTTCAACAATATTCTGAAATTCTATTGAAATTTGATTTTCAATAGGACTCAAAACATTCAAGTTGAAATTATGAGCACTCTCAAACTGCTGAGCAAGTTTTTGAGCTTTTTCCCCATTAGTTAATAGAATATTATCACCATCTTTTAAAGAAGGGATGGGTTTTTGAGGTTTCTTAAGAACCTTTGAAAGTTTCCAAAAAGGTTTGGAATAAGGTTTAATTTGTTCGACATCTCTTGCGAACTTTTCATTTCGCAGGAGAGTGAATCTGTGGTCAATAACCTTTTGCAAATCTTTTTGAATTCGCTTCAGTGCAGGATCACGAGAACGTTGATACTGTCTTCGGCGAACATTTTTCAGACGAATTAGAAGCTGAAGATCGTCATCAATAATGGGAGAATCAAATTTGACTTGGACTTTAGGAATAGCAATATTCCTAGCATCCAAAATTGCATTAGTTAAAGATTCCAAGGCAGAATCAATATCAGCTTTGGTTTCTAAAACAAAATCATGATTTAAATTATTCTCAATATGATGCTGATACCTGTCCCAATTAGCTTTGTGGTAATTAAACACAGAACTATTGGGTCTGGTAACTGCTTCATGAGAAATTTCTTATTTTTTATTTCCTAAAAATGTCTGCCTTAGTCGAGAACGAATTCAACCCTGCCACCCCTCAGCAGAACTCTTTCGCAGGTGATCCTTGGTGGTTGTTGGTACGTGATTCGATGGCAGGTCTGATATTAAATGTGGTAATTCATAGGCGCCGAGACCTGAACTGGACACGACCGGTGACTCTGCCCTCTGTGAAAGCCAGAAATGGTCGCCGTCAGACGGACGGAACGTGGCAGATTGAATTTCTCCCAGACACACACTCGGTTCGTGTTGACAGAGGGCAAGAGCCCCTAACGGTTCGTATTATAATTGCCACTTGGCCGCATTCATACGACTCACGGTCCTTTGACCAGGCTGAACCCTTTAAGGACGACGCTACGGCGTGTTTTGCCGGGTTGCATTTAAATACGGTCCGTGCCCGGATTGGGCCCAGGCTCGGCTCACCGGGGTTTGATATTATGATTTATTGGACCGCAAATTGTGCCAACTCTGGGTAGTTTATTTATTTTGGCTCCCGTGGTCCGCACGGAACACGGTCAGTTATTTTCGGCTTTCCTTTCTCCCTCCCTCCCGTTCCCAGCAGGTGAACCGTTTCGGTGAGCAAATTTAATGGTTCCCTAGGACCCTTTCTGTTAAGTACCGGGCCCGGGGTTTGTGCATTTACTGACTGCTGTGCGGTTGAAAAATGTCGTCCCAAACCAATAAAACCAGTGTTTTTCGCCAAGGCACTGTGCTCCACAATGTTCCGTCCCTTGGGGCTTCGGACTGTTGTTTTATGAACATGACGGATTCATTACCACGCTCGCTGTTACGATTAATTTTCCTCCAATGGAACCCTTTTTTTACTACCCGGTCAAACCACCATCCTCGTTGGCTTCATTGCTGCTACAATGAGCTACACTGAGCACTGAAAGGTAGGAAATTTTGTCGACCTGACTCTTTTCCCATGAAAGCTTCTATTGTTTCACAATATTTTAATTAAATTCTGTAATTCAGCAGCAGCAACAAAAAAAAGTGCTCGGAGCGGTGTTCAGCTGAGCGGAAACTTTAAAACAATTTTAAACTCATTTTCCAATTCTTTGCAGTGTTTTCAGCAGGTAGGTTTTTTTCACCAGGTGAGCCAAAAGTGAACAAAACTCTGTTAAAAGTCGATTTATCATAACGGGGGCCATTCTACCGGCTGTGACCGCCGACGTCGTTTGAAAATCACACCAGGGAATCGATTCCGACGGTGGTGCAGAACACGACAATTTAATCGAAATTTACTGAGCTCTTTTTTAATCATAGATTTTTTTATATTTGGTATTAAAATTTCGGTGTTTCTGCATTATTATAATAACAATTATATTCAATAAAAAAAAATCATAAAATTTCCACGTGTGCGTCACGCTCTAATCTAGAACAAAGAAAAGCACGGATATACGTTTGCCTGTACGTGGTACGACCCAACGGGGCTGGATTGTAATGAACATTCGTGTAAGCCGCTGGCACTTAATTAAAACTGGTTGGATGGAGCAGCAAATCTGGTGCGGATCGTGCACGGTAGGTACGCAGAAAGGATGTAAATGATCGATTAATGGGACGAGAATTCCCCATGGCTACCGCTTGCTCCCATGGGAAAGGATGGGTTTTTAATGACACGGAACAAATTAGGTAAATTTTAAGCACTTTCCAACGACCGGCAATCTTGGAAGCTAATGGGCGTGACATTATTTGTTGGAGGAAGTGAAAAGTATGGTTTAAACAATGAAGGAAGAATCATATCAAATGCTTGGTGATGATGATAATGATAACAATACAGATATTAAATTAGTCGCTTCAATGACATGTAATAATTTCAGTTTAATTTATTATCTAGTATAAGTTGGATTCAGTTACTCAAGCAACTTTTTGTAACTTTTCAACAATATGCTTCGATTACCAGGATAAATAACAGCAAAATATTGGTTGTACATCCAAACCACCATTTAACCAGCTCAAAAACTTCCAAAAAAACTGCATCGTTCCACCAACTCGCGAGCAAAATATTTTCCGCATAATACTCAAACAATTTATCGCCCTCCAAGAGAAATCCCCTTCCCTTAAGGCGAAAAACTTTTAAGGTTCAAGTTTTTCGCCAAGTAAATCCGCGCTCAAAACAAACTTTTGCCCGCGTTCTCCCGCGCTAATTTCCTTCGATCCGACAAAACAACAACAAATTTAAACTCTCCTTAATCCGCCCTCGGTTTCTGCTGCTGCTGGATGTCGAGATTTTGGCACCAAACTGCACAGTCAGTTTTCCGGCTTTTACCCTATCTCCTTTCCGGTTCCTGGAAGAAGAAGCGCAGCAGAGGAATTCTCCGTGAAAACTGGAAAAGGTTGACGCGTTTTTTGTTAATTTGGCAAAAATATGGAGGGGTTTGCACTACGACAAATCACTTTCAGTTGATGATTTTGCTTAATAGAATTAATATAATTTAATTTACAAGTTATTAATAAAATATTTTCAGACGAGACTCGATTATCCGGAGGCCTCGAAAAAATTTCACTTCGGTTAATCAAATCTTGGGAAAATTGAATCAGAACAATTTTTTTTTCGATATCTTGTTTTGGATAGTTTTACATGAATATGACCCCAAACATGCTCTAAAATGATTTTAAAAATACTGAGAAAAGAATTTTGTATGCTAAAAGGCAAACAACAAATTAAATTTTATTTAAATGGAGTCGCAGAACTCGTATTAAAAGCTAGTAAATATTTTTTTTAGAAATTTATAACTTTTCGAGAAAACATATTTATTTTATTATGAAAAAATACTTTCATTTCCCAAACTTTGCTTAATTTACTCCATTCAAAAAAAAAATTTTTTTCTCGATTCCGTTGAGAAACTATTTACTTTTCTTGTCATTCTTGTATTGCAAAACAGCCTACTTTACGTCGTCAAAAATACAGCACTGAAAAGCATTTTTTTAAGTGCTGAATAAAAAACCTTTTTCGCATTTGTTTCGAAAAATAATACATTGTTTGTTATTGTCGTCGAACCGTGAAAAACGAATGACCAACGATGTTTTTTTTCTATTCCTTTTTAAACTTATTATTTGCTTTAATTTTTTAATTCAATGTCTCGGACATTTTGGATCAATTTTTAATGTTTGAAAATTAATTAATTAAGTTAAATTTTGGAAAACATTTTTTGCAATGAAAATAAATTAAACCAAGTATATTTAATCAAACGTTCCAGGAAAAAAAAATTACCATTTGTTTTAAATGCTCAATAGTTTTATCTTTTATGTAACTAAACCATATAAAAAATAAAATCATTTTTAAAGAAATTCTCCATACCATTACTTGAAACTTTGATGAAGGCACAAAACCGACCAGAAAACCCTTACTCAAGAGTTCCATTCATGTATGTTCTTTTTGAAACTAAAAAAAATGTATCGACGAACAAATGATGGTAAATCTGCTGTTTTGGCGAAAGAGACCTCTTCATCAAGTGTTAGCCAAATTAAAAAAAATAAAGATCAAACTTTTGAGGACACGGCCGATTTCAGTGAGAATTCATCAGCAGCACAACAACATTGTAAAGTCTTAAGAAAGAAGCAAAAGTTAGCTCAGCAAAATGAACAACAGCAAAAGCAGCAACATTCGTTGGTAGCTGGTTTTTCGTTATTTCTGTGGAAGAAAGGGTAATATGACCAACTGTTGCCTCAGGCAGAGATTGAAAGGATGAGATATGTTTTTCAGCGATTACTTCAAATCTGTTATCGTGATGTAACTGTTGAAAGTTTTTTTTCTCCGGAAAGCCAACTATAGCGAGTGGCTTGCGTTCTCATTTTTGTTGAAAATGTTTGTATATTATCACATAAACTAGAAGATTACTTTTCTAAAGTTTGGGATGGAGATTTTTGACAAAACGTGCAGTTTGATGAGCACTCCCCCAACTCTTATTTTTTTCCTCAAAAAGAAGTACATTTCTCTATGCTACTTTTGTCATCATTACCATGATACCTGTTGATTGAAGCATAATTAAAATTGGTTAAGGTAAACCACTCGCTCAAACTCACACAAAATCGTGAACTCGTTTTGTTCCTTCCCAAGTCCTTTGAGGGGTTTCGCTCTTTTTTTTAACGTGATGTAGCTGCCATTCATGTGTCACATTTAAGCGCTAACAATACGGTGACGTTCGTTGGGATTTAATTATTGTACAAAGGGGGAAGCCTTTCCGAAAGCACACGAGCTTTTACGATTGAATGAAGTAGCTTTTTCACGTGATGTTAAATAACAATTTTAATCATTAAATTATCACAAATCGCAAATCAAATCGTATTCAACTTTAAATTATATTCTAAAATATCTAACAAACCATGCAAATCCGCTTAGTGACTTAAAAAAAACAATATTGTAATCGAAAATCAATAGTCATTACCGAACGTTTGATTTGGTTTGTCCGAACACTTTGATGCCATCTGAATCGTCGATAGCTACTGTGCTGAAATTATTATCATTGGAATTATGAATAATAAATACGAATCACGCTTTATTCCTATTGTTGGAATTTGTATATATGAAAACGATAACTTGCAGATAGTTTATAAACAAATAATTTACATTGTCTTATTGTGTTTGAAATGTTTTACATTTATTTTCAATTCAATTAGGTTGAGTAACTTTTAAAACAGTATAACTACTTTTAACTTGCATCCCACCACAATTACTATGTTTTACATTGTGCTACAAATACTTTTTTATTTGCAGAATTGGACCACTCAAATAAAAAAAAACAACAATCACAAGCACTCATTGAAAACAGTTTTTATTTCGTCACAATAAAAAAACACTGCTCAGATACACACACAACACGTGAAAAAATGAGTGGAAATGAATAAATTAATGCTAAATAAATTAAAATGAATTGCTTTCTGTCACTATACGTGCAATGATTTCGGATGCTGCCACACGCACACACAAACACACTCATATCGATACAAACATGCACAAAACGTTTAAAAATTTCACACGACGTTGAACTCTCTTTCATTTTTTTCTTCAAACTCCTGCAGCAGCAAACGAACAAACGCGTCCAATTGGAAATTCATCAGAACGGCAGCTTTTCATCAAGCAGTGCTGCCAGTGTTTCCAGTTGGATTTGTGAATACTGGCAACACCGTTCGTGGCGCCATATCCGGTGATTGATATCTCAATTTTAGTGACATTGAATCGCGGATTACGAGCAGAAATAAAATAACAAAAAAAATCACCCCGCAAATTGGCAATGATCGTCCTGTTTTGCTAAATTGGGTCACTTTTTTGTTGTTGGCGGGAAATGGCTTTTATCTCACTCTTGGTAACAGCTGCCGCGGGAGTTTTTGGGAGATTATTTTTTGTTGGTTCGGTTCCGTCCACTTTCGCTAACCATAAACTGGACCCGGCAATTATGTTGTCCGATACAATAATCATAATCATAATAATCAAACAAGATGTGTTAAGACCACCCTTGGCTAGCGCAGTCGTCGGGGTTGGAAAAAATATGTTGGCTTTTGGCATCGGTAATCGACATTTATTGGCACCGCAATCGTCAGTCCCGATGGGTTCGGAGAGGGGTGAGGTGGGAGGACTTAATTGGTCTGACCAACGACAAACCAACAAACGATTTGCCGAGCCCACACAGTTAATTGGTCCCTTTCTTCTTTGAGCACGTGTGGAGAAAAGTAAACCCCCAAACTGACCAGACCACAATTACCACCCCAGAACCATATGGATTAATGTTCCCATAAAACCCCCGGCACGGGAACCAAACACTTGTCTCGCCAAAATTTCAACTCAGCGCTTAGTGCGACAGCCTGTCCTCACAAACTATCCACACCTTAAAAAAATCACCATTACAATTATTGATCCAACTATCCGGAACCCACCCTCACCATGCTTACATCCCCAACTATCATAGAATACCTATTGTGCCTAAATAACACAAAAAAATTGTTTCCTTTATCATAGCTTCATCCATAGTCCCCCTCGACACGCTAATCTCAAACCTCCTATCTAACACGTAAACTAATCTCCTCCCCCCCCCCCTCAATACCTCCAACAAAACCCCAAAAATCCCCTACCCACTAACTTCATATATAAAAAGTTTCTCATTTTTCTTTCCTAATTCCCAAATCTCTAATCCATCCCCACTAATATACACACCCCCCCCCCCCCACACCTCCCCCACCCCTCTCACATTATTCCACCAGAGAACCTCGCGCGCTCTAAAATAAAAACAAAATTTAATAAAATTAAATTATACCCACATTTCATATATTTTATACCCCTAAACCATTAGTCACACAACCATTCTGTCTCTTAATCAATGGACCCACATGCAATGCTCTATTTTGTCCTAATATTCCTTTAAGGAACCTGAATAGATAAAGCCATACAAGACTTTTACGGTCTGTTGTTCACCCAATATTCCCCTACATAGTCTACCCAGACCCGATACGACTGAACGCGCGCCATATGTGTTACACTAATTCGTATGGGAACCGAAGAAAATTGTTCAACTTTTATAATTCAAGAAAAATATACAATAAAAATTGAACAGTTTCATCCTGGTTCCCGATTCCATTTTTAACTTTTATGCGAACTCTTTCCTTTGTGTGTAATGCAAAATCATCGTTTTCTCTATTAGTCAATTCTCGTGCGTTCCGATGAAGTCTGTAGTTAAAAAGAAAAAAATGTCTGTCCAAAACATGAATTTTATGATTCATCAGATACAGAGTTTGTCGCTTTAGCTTTCAATCTTTGAAATGGAATAACGAAAGTGCTACAGCGTGCCTTCAATCAGCCCTGTTATGGAAAGGACTTATCAAAATCATTTTTAAATAATTTTCTCGATGCTAAAACCATTGTGAAAGGAATTTTCTGAGCGCTTTGGTGTCTTCGGCTATAAGTCGCTGAGATTAATTGGATAAAAAAAATAAATTGGAATATTGAAGTTTTCATAGTCTAACTTTATTTTTCTGTGAAATATTGTAAAACCTGAATTATCAAAAAAGGTAATATTTGGCTTTGAAGGAAGTTTAAAATTCTGTTCCATTCAAAAACATTGTGCTTCAAATTTCAATTTTAAACTGCACACAGGTTTTCCAGGTTGCCAGAAAAATCTGAGAATCCCTGATTTTTCAGGTTTCATCCAAAATTAAGATTCAACCTTCTCAGTGCCAGATTTAGCCAGATTTTTCTCTTCATACCCATTTAGAGCAACTTTTTGATAAAAATAATTGAATTCAATTGAAAACCAAAAAAAAATAGAACAGGTTTTTCTTAAAAAGAAGGTAAATCAAAAAAATTTGAGGTCATAAAATTAATTAGACCACCTAAATTCTACAAATTTTCCAATAAATTCATATCCTCCCTCCGTCTGCCAGATATTTCCAGATTTTTGATCGATACTTTGCCAGATTTTCCTAATTTTGACCTGGTAACTCTGGCTGCACATAAAAATGCAACTTGCGTGCTAATTAACAATTTGAAATAGTTTGAAAATATTTTTAGCAGGGGTTCGTGCATAAACTAAAATATAAAATAAAAATATAAATAAAACAGGGTAATTCTCTACCAACTCACACAAAAACGGAAAAAGTTGCCCCGACCCCTTTTCGATTTACGTGAAACTTTGTCCTAAGGGGTAACTTTTGTCCCTGATCACGAATCCGAGGTCCGTTTTTTGATATCTCGTGACGGAGGGGTGGTACGACCCCTTCCATTTTTGAACATGCGAAAAAAGATGTGTTTTTCAATAATTTGCAGCCTGAAACGGTGATGAGATAGTAATTTGGTGTCAAAGGGACTTTTATGTAAAATTAGACGTTCGATTTGATGGCGTACTCAGAATTCCGAAAAAACGTATTTTTCATCGAAAAAAACACTAAATTTTTTTTAAAAATTCTCCCATTTTCCGTTACTCGACTGTAAAATTTTTTGAAACATGTCATTTTATGGGAAATTTAATGTACTTTTTGAATCTACCTTGACCCAGAAGGGTCATTTTTTCATTTAGAACAAGATTTTTCATTTTAAATTCTCGTTTTTTTCTAACTTTGTAGGGTTATTTTTTAGAGTGTAACAATGTTCTACAAAGTTGTAGAGCGCTTCACGCGCGTTTTCTCAGCTTGATGATTGTGCATTTGGGACATTTATGCGAACAGGAACAGTATAGTTACAGTGAGATTTAATTTTAGTTGCATTCTTAGATGTGTTGAGCAGTTCTCTAGGATTTCGGTCATTCGATTTTTTTTTGTATTTTTTAATCCGACTGAAACTTTTTTGGTGCCTTCGGTATGCCCAAAGAAGCCATTTTGCATCATTAGTTTGTCCATATAATTTTCCATACAAATTTGGCAGCTGTCCATACAAAAATGATGTATGAAAATTCAAAAATCTGTATCTTTTGAAGGAATTTTTTGATCGATTTGGTGTCTTCGGCAAAGTTGTAGGTATGGATACGGACTACACTAGAAAAAAATAATACACGGTAAAAAAAATTTGGTGATTTTTTTATTTAACTTTTTGTCACTAAAACTTGATTTACAAAAAAACACTATTTTTAATTTTTTTTATTTTTTGATATGTTTTAGAGGACATAAAATGCCAACTTTTCAGAAATTTCCAGGTTGTGCAAAAAATCATTGACCGAGTTATGAATTTTTTAATCAATACTGATTTTTTCAAAAAATCGAAATTTTGGTCGTAAAAATTTTTCAACTTCATTTTTCGATGTAAAATTAAATTTGCAATCAAAAAGTACTTTAGTGAAATTTTGATAAAGTGCACCGTTTTCAAGTTATAGCCATATTTAAGTGACTTTTTTGAAAATAGTCGCAGTTTTTCATTTTTTTAAATTAGTGCACATGTTTGCCCAGTTTTGAAAAAAATATTTTTGAAAAGCTGAGAAAATTCTCTATATTTTGCTTATTCGGACTTTGTTGATACGACCTTTAGTTGCTGAGATATTGCAATGCAAAGGTTTAAAAACAGGAAAATTGATGATTTCTAAGTCTCACCCAAACAACCCACCATTTTCTATCGTCAATATCTTAGCAACTAATGGTCCGATTTTCAATGTTAATATATGAAACATTTGTGAAATTTTCCGATCTTTTCGAAAAAAATATTTTCAAAATTTTCAAATCAAGACTAACATTTCAAAAAGGCCAAACATTCAATATTACGCCCTTTTAAAATGTTAGTCTTGATTTGAAAATTTTGAAAATATTTTTTTCGAAAAGATCGGAAAATTTCACAATTGTTTCATATATTAACATTGAAAATCGGACCATTAGTTGCTGAGATATTGACGATAGAAAATGGTGGGTTGTTTGGGTGAAACTTAGAAAACATCAATTTTCCTGTTTTTAAACCTTTGCATTGCAATATCTCAGCAACTAAAGGTCGTATCAACAAAGTCCGAATAAGCAAAATATAGAGAATTTTCTCAGCTTTTCAAAAATATTTTTTTCAAAACTGGGCAAACATGTGCACTAGTTTTAAAAAATAAAAAACTGCGACTATTTTCAAAAAAGTCACTTAAATATGGCTATAACTTGAAAACGGTGCACTTTATCAAAATTTCACTAAAGTACTTTTTGATTGCAAATTTGATTTTACATCGAAAAATGAAGTTGAAAAATTTTACGACCAAAATTTCGATTTTTTGAAAAAATCAGTATTGATTAAAAAATTCATAACTCGGTCAATGATTTTTTGCACAACCTGGAAATTTCTGAAAAGTTGGCATTTTATGTCCTCTAAAACATATCAAAAAATAAAAAAAATTAAAAATAGTGTTTTTTTGTAAATCAAGTTTTAGTGATAAAAAGTTAAATAAAAAAATCACCAAATTTTTTTTACCGTGTATTATTTTTTTCCAGTGTAGTCCGTATCCATACCTACAACTTTGCCGAAGACACCAAATCGATCAAAAAATTCCTTCAAAAGATACAGATTTTTGAATTTTCATACATCATTTTTGTATGGACAGCTGCCAAATTTGTATGGAAAATTATATGGACAAACTAATGATGCAAAATGGCTTCTTTGGGCATACCGAAGGCACCAAAAAAGTTTCAGTCGGATTAAAAAATACAAAAATTAAAATTGAAGAAAAAAGACCGATTTCGTAGAGAATTGCTCTGTTCTGGAAACATGTTTTCAGGATGGCCGCGATTTGATTGATTTTTTGGTTTTTATTTTCATGCATAAATTTTCGAAATCCGATTTTTTTATGCAACTTAATAATTTACTTCATATGAATGTGTTAAATATATTTTTTGAGGCTTGTAGTTCAGCCTTTTTTTTCAAAAATTTTCAATACGGAATTCGTTTAAAAACACAGTTTTGCTCTATTTTTGCAATCGAATATTCAGACATTTGAAAAATTGCTGCCGTACTGATCATTTACCAAACTATACTAGCTAAATATTTCAACCCCATAGTAATTTATATTAAAATAATGTTATGCTCGTTATAGAACAGTTATATTTTGTAACGATTCAGCTTTAAGTTCACCCATTCAAAGCTTCCCAAGCCTCTACGCAGCTGTTCTCGGGGGCCAATCTATGATTACAAGTCATCACCTCTAAAATTTATAAGCAGTCAAGCAAATGTGTCACTGCGTCATTCTCATCACCGCCGCCGCCGGCCAAGCGTTTTTTTTTTTTTTTTTTTGAATTAAATATACTTTATTGAATCTTTCTTATAATAATTACATTTGGTTTACATAATAAGTGGTCAGCTGTGGCTCTTCAGCTTTAGTTTGCTTTTCGTGATTTAAACACTGTTCATTTTCTTAACTTTAAAAGTATATGATTTATCATTTTTGTAACACTAGGTACAATGAGGAAAAAAAATGTTAAGAAAACATAACCTAACCTAAAACTAACTTAAACTTACCATAAACTAAACCAATCCTTGAATCAAGGGGTATTCAGATATAGCACATTTTTCCCTGAATTTCAAACATTTTTCTTGAATTTTCTGATCCAACATTTTTACTTCTGATAATTCATGAACCTCACTTGATCTTGTCCAGCCAGGAACATTCAAAACCATTTTGAGTACCTTGTTTTGGACACGCTGGAGCTTCAATTTATGAGTTCTAGCGCAACACTCCCAAACAGGTACTGCATACTCAATAACGGGGTAAATTATTTGTTTGTAAACTGCTAGCTTATTTTTCAAAGATAGTTTTGATTTTCTGTTAATTAAAGGATACAAACACCTGATGAGAATGCTGCACTTGTTCAATATTTTATCTACATGCTGCCGAAACAATAGTTTCGAGTCAAGTATGAGACCTAAATAGACAACTTCCTTTGACCAGGGTATTGAAACATCATTCATTTTAATCAAAACATCATCCTTTGGGGCAAATCTGGCCGATTTGGAAAGTGGAAAAATGATGGTTTGAGTTTTGGCTGCATTTATGCGAATTTTCCAGTCGCCAAAGTATTCGGAAAGAACGTCAAGACCCTTCTGAAGACGGCCAACTAAATATCTGGTTATTTTACCCTTATAAATAACGGCAGTGTCATCAGCAAAAAGTGACAACACACCATTACCAGGAAGAGTAGGCAAATCAGATGTAAAAATATTGTACAGAAGTGGGCCAAGAATACTTCCTTGGGGAACCCCAGCATCAATGTTGAATAATCCAGAAGCAATCCCATTCAGAAAAACCCTGAACGATCTCTCCGAAAGATAGTGCTGGATAATTTTGATAAGATACATTGGAAAACCGTATAAATACAGTTTATGTATCAAACCATCATGCCAAACATTGTCAAAAGCCTTCTCAACATCCAACAAAGCCATAGCAGTTGATTTAGACTCAAGCTTGTTCTGCTTGATGATTTTAGTTACTCTCGTAAGCTGATGAGCAGTATTATGTCCCTTTCGGAAGCCAAACTGTTCATTCAAAATTATATTATTATCGTTGGTAAAATCCAAAAGCCTTGAATAGATGACCTTCTCAAAGAGTTTGGACAGACTACTCAAAAGACTAATGGGACGATAACTTGTTGGCGATGTTGGATCTTTTTGAGGCTTCAAAATTGGTATGACTTTGCCCAGTTTCCAATTGGTGGGGAAGTAACCAAGTTGCAAACATTTATTGAAAATATTGGCTAGATGTTGAAAGAACTGATCACTCTGTTTTTTCAACACCAGATTAAAAATGTTATCAAAGCCAGGAGCTTTCATATTTTTCATTTGTTTTACTGCAACTTTGACTTCCTCACCAGAAACATGGGAATCTGCAGGAAATTCAAAGGTAGAGTCATTGATTGTTGAAATACTATTGGCAACTGATGTTTCTTTACGGCTGGTCATGGAAGCGCCAAGATTATGTGAACTAACAAAATGAAGCCCAAGTGCATTTGCCTTTTCCTCGGATGTAATCAAAGGAGAATCCTCAATAATAAGAGGAGGAATAGGCTTTGGTTTGTTTTTTAGAACTTTTGAAAGTTTCCAAAATGGTTTTGAATAATTCCCAAGCTGGCTTACATGTTTTGAAAATTCTTGATTTCTGATATTGTCAAGTCGGTCTTGTATGATTTTGTTTAAATTGTTAACTGAAATCTTTTTGTCATAGTCCCCAGTCCGTTGATATTGTCTCCTATAAACATTCCTAAGTCTAATTAAGTGTTTAGTATCTACGTCAATATCAGTTACCTTAATATTAACAGGAACCTCCCGAACGTTGGCAGCCTCTGCTTGGTTGATAGCCTGCTGGATCATTTCCAGCGAACAATCAATATCAGCAGAAGTTTCCGGGTGTTGATCATAGTCAATGTTGCTGTCGACCACTTGCTGAAACTGCTGCCAGTCAACGTTGTGGTAATCTTTCCGGGTTGGTTGCCGCTGCGGAGTAACGGAAGCTCCAACCTCCACAACCACCGGATAGTGATCAGAACTCAACTCTTCAAACACCTCAGGATGAGCCACGTTCTCAGCCATATTGGTAATGAAGAAGTCGATGATTGAGTGATTCCCAGACCGAGCCACCCTCGTTGGACGATCTGGACTCACAACGTTGTAGTATCCGTTTTGCAGATCGTTGTGCAGAATCACTCCGTTCCGATTCCTCCTGCTATTGCCCCAAACTTCATGCTTCGCGTTGAGGTCACCAGCGATGATGTACTTTGCGCTCCGCCGTGTCAGCTTCTGGATATCGCTCTTCAGTTTTGCTGCTGAACCATCTCTGGAATTCACCTGACGTGGGCAGTATGCAGCAATGAAGAGTACTGGGCCAACTGAAGTGGGAATTTCCACCCCAACGGCCTCGATGATGTCCAGTTTGAAGTGTGGCAGCCGGCGTGGCTTGAGATCACGATGAACAGCGACAAGCACACCTCCTCCTCCAGAGGTGGTCCTATCGAGCTGCGTCGCGATCTTGTAGTTTTGCAGATAAACTTTTTCACCGGGCTTCAGATGAGTTTCCGTGATGGCAGCTACGTCGATCTCCTTCTCGCGAAGAAAATCCACCAGCTCTAAGTGCTTCCTCCTAATGGAGCAAGCGTTCCAATTCAGCAGCTTGAGGGACCTACGATCCATACTGGATGACGAACGAGGTCAGCACTTCAATCTGCTGGGTCTTGGTTTTGCATCCACGCAGTGCAGCGGACATCTGTTTGAAAATATTGAGGAGTTCGGTTGAGGTGTAAAGATCATTACCATTTTCCTCAACTGCTGGTTCTTGGGTTGGTCTTGGCTCCTGGCTGAAGCCCGGTGGTGGCGGTCTCGGCTCCTGGCTGGAACCCGGCCGTGGATGATTCATCTCAGCTCTCTTCCTGGGATCCAACGGCAACGGTGCCAAGTTCGGGACCTGGCGTCGCGGTTGAAGAGGTGGAAAATTTTGCTCCACCAGGGCTGGAGGAGTTCTACGACGCTGAGGCTGATTCTTCGTCGATGCTTGCTGCCGAATTTTCACGAACTCAGCTCTCTTGGGGCACTTTCGGTCGGTTGACGAGTGCTCACCGTTGCAGTTGAGGCACTTCACCAGCGAATCTTGGATGCACTGGGATGTGATGTGCGCATCGGTACCACATTTGGCGCAACGACGCTTCAGGTGGCAGTTCTTACCTCCGTGCCCGAAACCCAGGCAGTTGAAGCATTGTGTGACGTCACGATGCACTGGTCGGTATCGCTCCCACGACACGATGATGTTGAAAACCGCTCGAATTGCCTTCAGCTCAGGAAGCGTCGTCGATCCCTTAGCCAAATGCAGCAGGTAGAGCTGGTCACGGTACTTGATGTCTTTGTTGCGTCGGCTCATTTTGTGCACGGCCAACACATCCAGTTTCAAAACTTTTAGCTCGGCAGCTAATTCCTCCACTGGCATGTCGTACAGACCTCTGACGACGATTTTGTACGGCTTATCCATGACGACATCATGGGTAAAGTACTCCGCCTCGTTTTCGGTCAAGTAATCCTTGACCAGTTGATAGTGCTGCCTGGATTGCACCAGCACCTTAAATCCGTCTTGACACAGACGAATGTTGCCTTGGACTTTCCCAGACTTGATGAGTTCAACCAGCCCCGCTCGAAAGTCGATCGTTGCTGCTGATTGCCGCACATAAAAAGGAGGCAGTTTCTCCTTTCGCTGTTTCACTTCATTCTCCTTTGCTTCCGCTACCTGGTCCTCGTCAGGCAGTCCAGCAAACTTGTTGTTCTTCAATAGCTGCTCCTCGTGCGATGAAGAGTTCTCCTCCTCCTCATCCATCGGTACAGTACCGTCGCTCTTTTTCGTCTTTTTGCTGTTCGATGTCACTTCCAAAAGCACCTTCCTTTTGGAAATTCCCGGTTTTTGGCCATCAGTTGAGGCCTCAACCTTCCTTTTGGAAATTCCCACTTTTTTGCCTGCTTGAGCCGCAGGTAGGGCAATATTGCCGGCGTTTTGCGCCGGGACGCGACGAGTCATGTTGATTCAGACAACCTTCACCAACGAATGCTCGGATAACAATGCCGGCCAAGCGTTGAGTGACATCAAACACATAAAATCGATCGTCTTTGAATAGATGATATTTTCGGGCGGGAGAATTTCATCGTCATCAGTTGCGAGCGATACCTCGCTATCTATAGGACGGGTTGATGAGTTTTGATGCTGGGCGCGCATAATTTATGCGCTGATACGATGTGTTTGCTACATATTACACGACTCTCTCACTCTGCCTGTGTGACGGTGTGGCACAGGTCGGAAATCAATACGACTCAATTTGGTGGGTTCGGGTTGGATTTTTTTTTCATCTCTTGCTCTCGCTCAAAAGGACAGACGGAAAGCATCGCGATAGACACTCATCAAAATGGGAAATGTGAGCTTGTTTTGAGGAGGGCGAATGGGAAATATGTACAAACATTATTTTTGGAATGCTGGGAATGTGAATGAAAGAGATGGCAGAAAGGGGCACCCACTGACTGACTTGACTGGCTGGTTGGTTTGTAGATTTGTTTGTTTGCTGGCTGATGGTGCTTTCAACGGTCGGGTTGTCAGTCAATCACACATTCTGTGTGGATCCGATCAATGTATAACGAGCAGTGGAGTGCTACTGGATTTTTTATCCCAGGTCTGATTGGCTGACGAGTTGCCGACCAGATTGTAATCTAACTTGATATGAATAAATCAAATAACTAGTATTAGATTTTTTTTGACTGTTTGTTTGCTAACATAGTATCTCTGGGAAGTGAATATAGTTTCATTGTGACCTATTCTTTCAGGAACTTATTTAAGTCAAAAAATATTACACGGTGGGTACAATTTTGTTTAGAAAAGTGGAAAAGAGTAACTAGCGAAACTATGATACATTTAATGAATAAATTTAAACGTTGACACTTAATAATGATGAAGTATGATATACAGTTCAGGCTCCAATAAACTAAGTCATCGGGAAAAAAATATAGAGTTTTTTTTTCAAAAGTATCTATAAGCTTTTGTCTTCCTTATGTTTATAAGATCTATTTAAAAAAACTCTTGAAATCTGTTCTGATAACCAAATCCGTGAATAATCGAATTAAAAAAAACCGTTGGCTTGTTGGGTAGCAGAGTTAATCCAAA
This sequence comes from Culex pipiens pallens, assembly GCF_016801865.2. NCBI lineage: Eukaryota > Metazoa > Arthropoda > Insecta > Diptera > Culicidae > Culex > Culex pipiens. The sequence goes on from NC_068939.1 coordinate 1,492,731, forward strand.
AATTCTCTAAAGTGTTACTAAGAATCATTAACGTTATAATTTTTACCGTGTTCCTTAAAAAGTTGTAATGAATTAAGATAATTTAAGTTAATTTAGGAAATAAATTAAGTTGTAATTTAATCAATTTGTATTTAGAAGACAATTATTATAGTATCAATTCTCAGATTTGTTGTGCCCAGTCGGTCAGAATGCTGCAGATGCAGAATTTATTGTATGTATTGTAAAGGATAAACATTTCAACGGCATCGGCAATGGGCCTGCCTGATTTTTGGAATTAATTTCGTGTTACACGATGCAACCATATTCATTTTCAACTTGTTTTCCAGCAAAACATTTTCGTGGAATGTGCCAATTTGGCAGGAGCTTCCCGCGGACTTTGATGGACAGTTGGCACATGACTGCCGTCAGCGTAATGGATACGGGGAGGGAATGCGAGTATGTTCCAATATGTAGCGCTAGGAAAGTAGCTTCAACTCAATAATGGGTCCGCGGAGGATGATGATGGCGATGGTGCACAAGCCAATGATGGTAAATGTCGATAAAGTACCGCGTGTGCTCGATTTGATTTGCGATATGATTGCCGGACCCCGCCTCATCGTCCCCGGCTTCTTCATCGTCATAATCGTCACCGTCCTCTTCGGAGCAGTCCCAAATGTGGACCACGGTCGAAGTTGACCCCGGACGATGATGCCGATGGAGGGGAGACTTTACAGTCGTCGACGCCGTTAACGTTGGGAGGATCTGTTTTCTATGATTATTATGATTATGATCATTGCCGCGAAAGTGATGTTTTGGTCGATGGGTTTGTTTGTTTGCCGCAGGAGTTATGCTGTTGCTTGTGTGATTAGGCTTGAGCGTGGTGGCGGTGGTGGACAGCAATGAACTGCTCTCGGTGGTGACATCGATGGCGGTCGATGGCCGATGGCTGGTGATGTGACCATCACCGTGATTAGATTTAGATAATGGCACGTGGCTTTGGCTGGTAGTTTTTCGGCTTTGGTTATGGTCGTGCAGAGGCTGATCGTGGTGGCGTTGGCGGTGGTGACCGTGCCCGAGAATGTGCAGAAAAATGTGCAATCTACTTACAGGATTGTTGGAATCGATTCGGATGGGTGACTTGCCCGGACAAATTAGGTAGGAATCGTGGTTCTCCAGCCGATTTGTTTCCAGCGGACGATACGCTGTCCTTCTGGGCTCGATGGGCTCAGGAGATGCTGTAATGAAAATGAAATTGCTTGCAATGAACTTTCAACAGTATTCCATTGTACTCACCCTTTACAGTGATTCCAAAGCTACATTTGGAACTAAGTCCATCGTCATCGGTCGCCACATAATTGACGTAGTGAACTCCCGCGATCAGCAGCTGACCTGGCGTGTGAGATTTGTACAACTGCTTGATCTCGGACTCAGTCTCAAAGGTGGGTTCAACCCAGTACACCGACCGGGACGTTTCCTGACGTTCCAGTTGCACGTTGAACGAGTCCGGACAGTTGACGACCTGAGGCGGTCTTCGTTCTGAAAAGATGTCATGTTAGATGTTACAAAAGGTGTAAAGCTCAAAAAGAACGCAAAACCTACCCCTTATCTTTATCAAAACTCGACACACGTCATTCGTGGCAGAGTTGGGACTCCTGGCTCGGAAGGTGACGGCCGTTTCTCCGGCGGGTAGCTCCGCTTCCAGCTGTTTGCCCCAAGCTGGGTGAGCGTCAACGAACCGGAACCAGTCGACGTTCGTCTTGGGCTGGTCCAGCTTCACCTTCATCGTGTACTGCCCCACGGGAAGTACCGCGTGCATATCCGCCGGACACTGGATGTAGGGTTTGATGGGCACCGGAGTCGGAGTGGTCTGCGGAACGCACTGCAGGTTCGGTGTTGGTGTCCACTTTTGCTCGCCGTCGCAAACTGCCGTTCGCTTGCCAACCGGTTTGAAGCCCGGCTTGCAGTGCAGGACACATCGTTCACCGGCGAAAATCTTTCCGGACATGCAAGCTACCGGTAGGATCGTTCCATGCTCGGGACGTTGAAGGCGCGGACAAGATTGTGCTGTAATGAGAAGTTGTCGTCATTGAACGATCTTTAAAAAACATTTCGAATAACTTACGAACACAAAGCGATTCCCGTTCGTCATCCCAGTGTCCAGTTCCGTTGCAGTGCTTCGTAGAAGGACCAACAAGCTTGAATCCTTTGCTACACCAAACTGAGCATCTTGTCCGATAGAACAGTTGCGCCTTGTGCCGAGATCTGGAACATCGCATTTCTCCATTCTTCGGTGCCTTCAACATCATGCAGCGATCCTTGATCTCGAAACACGTCCTCCGATCTTTGCCTATTTTGAACCCTGGAGGACACATACACCGGAAGCTTCCGGCCAAGTTAATGCACCGGGCGTTTTTACTGCATCCACCATTGTTCTCCAGACACTCGTTCACATCCAAACACTGACCAAGTTCATTCCGCTCGAACCCTGGGAAGCACTCGCAACGGTACGATCCTTCGGTATTGACGCACTTTTGCTGGCAGTTGTTATCGTTGGGCGATTGACACTCGTTATGATCGACGCACGTGGCCATGTTGGTCTTGTTCAGCACGTATCCCTCTCGGCAGGAACAGACAGGTAAGGCATTCTTCAAACTGCAGCTATGTTGGCAACCTCCATTCCTCAACGCGCATGGATTGCTCACTTCGCACGTTTTGTTATCAGCCATCAACGAATATCCAGCGTTGCAATCGCATTTATAGCCTCCACGAAGGTTAACACAGCGTTGACTGCATCCGCCGTTGAGGTTCAAACATTCGTCAACATCCTCACAGGTTGCCTGGTCATCGCTTAGAAGCCACCCTTTGGGGCACTCACACTTGAAACTCCCGTGCAGGTTCTCGCAAATGTGCGAGCATCCCCCGTTGAAACTGTTGATCTTGCACTCATCGATATCAACGCAGGTCACCTCGTCAACATCAAGTCGTAGTCCCACTGGACAGGAACATTCGAACCCACCCTTAAGATTCACGCAATCATGCGAACATTTTTTATTTTCATCCGAACATTCGTCAATATCCGAACAGGTTTTGTTGTCCAACTCCAACCGATGACCATCTTCACATCCGCAACGGTACGATCCTAGCATATTGATGCAGTGATGTTCGCAGCCACCCTTATCCGGCAGGGTCTCGCACTCGTTGATATCCTCGCAGGTATACTTGTCCCGTCCAAGTACGTATCCAGGTGGACACTCACACTCGAACGTTCCCGGAACGTTCACGCAGATGTGCGAGCAATCGTGGAACCGCGTTGAACATTCGTCAATATCTCGACACGTTTGCTCATCTTCCTCAAGTTCATACCCGGCTTCACAGGCGCATTTGTAATCTCCGAGCAGGTTGATGCAAATGTTCGAGCAATTGCCATTGTTCTCGATGCACTCGTCAATGTCGTGACAAGTGTGGTGATCTCTTCCAAGTTCGTAGCCCTTCGGGCATGAACACTCGTAGCTTCCCGCTAAGTTGGTGCACGAGTCCGAACATCCTCCATTGTTCCAGCCGCATTCGTTGATGTCCACGCAAGTCTTGTAGTTTCCACGCTCCAATTCGAACCCTTTCGGACAGTGACAAGTGACCACACCGTGGGCGTAGTGACACGTGTGCGAACATCCGCCGTTGTTTAGCTCGCATTCGTTGACAAACTCACATGAGTGATCGTCCTCTGTTAGGAACTGACCTTTGGGACACGAGCATTGATAACCTCCCAGGAGGTTGATGCAGATGTGGGAACAGTTTCCATTGTGCAATTCACATTCGTTAATGTCCAAGCATGACTTTTTATTCTCAGTTAATTGGTATCCACTGTGACACGAGCAGTGGAATGATCCTTCCGTGTTGTGACAGTGGTGATCACAATCACCTTGGTTCAGGGAACACTCGTCAATATCCGAACAAGATCGGTTATCCGACCGTTCAAATCCTTCGAAGCATCCGCACTTGTAACCACCCTCAAAGTTCAAACAACTCTGCTGGCAACCTCCGTTGTCTTCATGGCACTCGTTAACATCGTGACAGGTTCGAGCATCTGAACCCAGGTTGAATCCATCCGGACATTCGCAAAGTGTGTCCGACTCTGGATTGCACACGTGTGAGCATCCTCCATTGTTCAGATCGCATTCATTTATTGGGACACACGTCTTGCCACCATCGTCTAGCTCCATGCTGTCCGGACAGTCGCAGTACGTTTCCCGATTGAAGAAGGTACAAATGTGTGAACAACCTCCGTTGTCCGTGGTACAGAGATCCATCTGCCTGCAGATGCCGTACTCGTCGAGTTCTTTGCCCTCCGGACAGACACACTTGTAGCTGCCGTAAGTGTTGGAGCACTCCAGATCTCCGCAGAGATCTTCATCTTCCTGTTCGAGACATTCGTCAATATCATCACAAGTTCGCTCATCCGACGAAAGCTTAAGACCCCGTGGACAGCTGCACACATACGTTCCAGCCGTATTGTGGCAATCGTGCGAACACATGTGCCGTCCCAGCTCGCACTCATCAATATCGTGACAGCTGTGATCATGCTGTTGATATCCCGCGGGACACTCACACCGATAGTCTCCACCCTGTACCATCCGACAGACGCCCGGATTGCACCGTTTCTTGAACTCTTCACCACAGCTGTACACATTCCTGCAGGTCTTTTGGTCAAACTCGTCCAGGATGTGAAACTCCGGACAACCGCACACGAACCCTTCCGTGCCATCCTTACACTCGTGGGAACATCTGGTCTTGTTTGGGTTCTCATACAAATCGGCGCAGAAATCCCGCACACAAGTTCTCCCATCAATATTAAGGTGGAAGTTTTCCGGACATCGGCACTCGAACGAACCTACCGTGTTGACGCACTCGTGCGAACAAATGCTCACCTTGGCCTCCCCATCCTCATCGTAGTCTTCTCCGTCTTCGCCGTAGGTCGCGCACTCGTCTACGTCCTGACAGGTCTTGTCATCGTCGGCCAGCTCGTAACCTGCCGGACAGGTACACTCGTACCCACCGTAGGCATTTCGGCAGTAGTCACAGCCATGCTCCTGCTCCACACACTCGTCGATATCTGCGGTTATAAATTTCAGGTTATTTTAATTTGCAGATAAACACTGGTAAACTGGTTGGGAACCTCCCTCACGCTAGCGCTGCTGCCGACATTGCCGATTGTTTACGGTTTGAGCGGAATTTCCCCTAAATTTCCCTCCCCCCATGAAATAATGGAATAATAACATAATTTTCGGCAAAATCGTAATTATCCGTTCACGCCCCCCTCATTCATAAACCGGTTAACGCCGCTTAAATCGGAGCCAAATTGCAAGTTTTCAGGATGCTCTAATCCTGTAATAACGTTTCCATTTTTAAGCCTCCCCACTCCTCGCAGCAGCACCACATGCTGCTGTGGTGTTATAATCTCTTCCTGCCATTCACAATGTCGACGATAATTTGCAGCATGCAAATCTGTTCGAAAGTACAAGTACCTCGTTCTTGTTTGTAGTCTTACACTGTTCAAGTGAGTAGTTTTAGACTAGATATTTTAAGCAGACGCATGATACTCAATTCTTGAAGTAATGTCAACTGATTTACAAGCCAACCCCACCCTACGGTACCGGAACAGCGATGGTTGTCTCTAGCTCTGGTTACAAAATTGCAAACAACAGGGAAACATCCGCGACATTCCTGGGGACTCCTGCGGAGATAACGGGGAGACACAGTGAGGCCTCGACTCCGCTATCGGTATGGAACCGTAAATACCGAACCAACACCAGGGGAGCGAGTGCCAGTCGCAGCAGCGAGCAGAGTGCTAGAGTTACAAATTACAACAACAATTAACATGCTCGGCGGTATGTTGCTAGCTTCCGGGATTTCCAGAACCGACCGAGAACGGCAACGACTCTTATAAATGTCACCGGGAATCTCCCCCTTCCTCACCACGATGCCACAGATTTTGCACCGTCGGACGGAATTCAATCTACACATAACCGGGCCACCAGACTAACCCCAGAATGGTTCCGAAAACCAAACCCCGGCAGCAGTAAACGCCAGTCCCGGAAAGGTATCTACAGAGAGAGAGCCTTCCCCCGGAACGTCGACGCAGGCAGAGTTGGAATGCTGCGAGGTTGTACAGAATTCAATTAGCCGAAACGCGCGACCTCCCAAACACTCCTGTAGAATGAGTGTTTGTGCTTTTTATCCCCGTTTTGTGTGTTGTTGTGTTGTTCAGGCAGTGAGGACTCTTTGGGATAAAGAGGCAACGCTGGGCCGTTGTGAAACCGTTTCGATGTTGTTGAGAGCGGGAACAACCCTAGAACAAGTCGGAACCCCTTACATAGGTAGGTACGTGTTGGTAAAGTTGATAACAGCATGGAAGAAGAATTGACCAGTGTTAGAAGTTTTGGTTTTATAATGAAAAGTATATTTTAAATAATATTTTAGCTGTAGTTTAGCTCTTCTTGAAAATTTTAGATATTTCATGATGGTGTATTTGTATTCCTGATTTTTTTGTTTTGTATTTTTTATTCTTGATTTCTTGATTTGAAAAAATGCGGCAAACTCTATGGACCAAATTTATTTATGGAGAAATTCTCTACGAATTCGACCAGTTTATTTTTTTGTATATTTTAATTCGCTCAAACTTTGTGGAGGCCTTCCCTGTGACAAAAAAACAAGTCTCCACACAAGTTTGGCGATGGCGAATTTTCAGATCAATTTGGTGTCTTCGGCAAAGTTGAAGGTAATGATGAGGACTGTTCAGAAAAAATAGGTACACGCGAAAAAATAGCTGATTTTTCGATTGACTATTTTCAAAAGACTCTGTGGCTCAAGAGAAAAATGGTAAAAAATAATGCGGCCAAGGCCGAGATCGAAATTTCACGCATAATTTTTTTGACTTCACTTCTTATGTGAAATTAAATTTGCAATCGAAAAGTACTTTTTGTAATTCCGTCGTGAAACTACTTCCTTTTCCTGTCATTCTTGAACGACGAAACAGCCTACTTTTCTGTACCAAAAATCACAGAATCGAATAGTAACCCTTTACAAAACAAATGCTGAAAAGTTCTACTTTTCAGCACTGAAATGGATGCTGAAAAGTTGAACTTTTCAACACTTGTTAGGAAAAGTTATACTTTTCAACTTTTTTTGATTTAAACGATTCATTGACTCAATGCATGGACATTTTTCCCATAATTCTGTTCAAAGGGTGTTTTTCGGAATTGCAAAAAACGTTGTATGGAACTCGTTGCAAAACTTGATTTTTTCATCACTCGTCGTATTTATCCAACTCGGTGAACCTCGTTGGATAAATGTACGACTCGTGCTGAAAAAATCCTCTTTTTGCACCTTGTTGCATAAACTACTATTACACATTTTTTGATAAAGTGACCCGTTTTCCAAGTATAGAAACCGAAAGTTTGATTTCAGCGAAATATTTCAAGCAAAACAATGCCAAAGGGCCGCCATGGGTTTATAAACAAAGAGTATATCCCTTTCATGCCAAATGCGTGAGCAAGATCCATTCTTTGTGTCCAAACCCAGCCCTTAAGCATTGTTGTGCTATAATTGCAGTTATTATTTTTTTTAAATAGTGACCATGAGTGATCATTTATGAAAATAATTTTTTTAAAGGTTCAGAAATTTGCTATAAAATTGGCTAAGGCATTGAAAATTGGACCTCTGGTTGCTGAGATACAGCGGAAAAAAATTGAAGCTAACGCCAATTTAAGTTTTAAGTCTCACCCAAACAACTCTTCATTTTCTAGAGTCGATGTCTCAGCAACTAATGGTCATATGTTCAATGTTAAAAATGAAACATTCGTGAAATTTTCAGATCTTTTCGAAATAAACATTTTGGAAATTTAAGGAGCAAAAATTACATTCCAAATGGGAGTAAAATTGAATGTTTGACCCTTTTGAAACGTCTCTTAGACAATTTTAAACCAAATTTGCAGAACTCTTGTTTTTTCAGAGGTGGTCACTCATGGTCACTATTTTTAAAAATCGAAAAACTAGAAATATTTCACTGCATTCATAAATTCGGTGGCCATGTCATGAAAACGGGGTCCTTTATTTAAAATTGTGCAAAGTACTTTTCGTTTGCAAAGTCAAATGTGCATATTAATTGAGGTGAAAAAATGTAAGAAATTTCGATGTTTTATTCAAAAAATCACACTTTTTCAAAAGTTTATAACTCGGCGGCAAATTTTTCCCATGCTGTTCTATGGCGCAATAATTGCGGGGTTTTGTCCCATAAAACATACAACAAATAACACAAATCAAAAAATATAGATTTGAGGAAATTGAGTTTTTGTAAAAAAAAGTTATTTAAGAATCGGCAAATATTTTTTCTGAATTGTCCTCACCAATACCTACAACTTTGTCAAAAACATCTCTAGAGTTTTTTTTTTTTTTTGAAAAGGTCCAATAAACAAATTTCCAGTTTTTGATTTTTGGGTGTTTTTGAAACCGCCTTTAGTCAGGGGTGCTCAAAAACACCCAAAAAGCAAAAACTGAAAATTTGGTTTATGGGACCTTTGAAAAAATACTCCAGAACTAAGGCTGGTACAAATTTTATTTAAAGTTTTTGTCATCTCACCCCTTCAAAGCTGGCCCGTAAAATCAGGGTGCAAAAATTTCAATGGAAATTTAAGTGTCATCAGCTGAAATTGATTTAAAATGCATTCCCCTCCGTTTAAAATCGTTTTTAGAATGTTTGGGTTGATTTAAACGTCTTTTGAATTTTTGAAATTGGTTGATGTTTAGTATCGCAAAAAGTTGTTTTTTCCGTTTTTTTTTGTTTTCGTCAAATCTTACTTTTTTAAAAACTTATGATTGCAAAACAACTGAACTAGTGTAAAATGCATTTTCAAACACTTTGTGCATTCAAATGTTGAGACTATGGCCTGTTATTTCCCCCCCCCCCCCCCTTCGACCCAGCCAGAGCCGAGGGACAAAATCTTTGAAAAATATTTGCATCGGCCTAATTGAACAGAAAATTCCTTGAGAAGTTTCAGGTTTTCGAATATTTACGTACCATTTCGCCTTAGCCTGCCAAAATTGTATGGAGACTTGTATGGGTGAACCAATGATACAAAATGGCTTCTTTGGTCATAGGAAAGGCTCCCACATAGTTTGAGCCAAATCGAAAAATGCAAATAAAATCCATTTCCATATATGTATTTCCTTTCTTTAGTCCAAAATTTTTAGAATTTATTAAAAGCCCAAAAAGGCTTTTGGCTTCAATATGATTAAAAAGCTTAAATCTGATGTAAAAAAATAAAAATTTCCTTTTTACTCCGTACGGGAATGCTTTGCTGACGATTTTGTGCAGAATATCTGAATTCTGCAAGTACGAGAATAGACCTAATGGCAGAACAAATGTTTCTATTTAAGTATTTAATAATTTCATCAACTGTTTTGATGATACAAATAAACATAATAATCAGTAAAAAGCTGGACATTAAAAAAAACGGAAAATGTGTTGGCAACACTGTTTTACTAAACTGCGCTCGGTGGATACGTTATGGTCGCACCCGGCCAAGGCCAAACTTTAATCATAAATTAAAGTCAGCAGGAGTGAGATAAGAGTTGCGAGAAAGAGCAAAAAAACCCAGCAGCACACGCAAGTACTTCGGAGGGAGGCCATATAAAAAAAGTAGAAGGAACAAAAATAGAACGTAACACTATCAAAGTTCGTGTACTAACCTTCACATGCACCGGATGAGCTTAATCTGAGCCCCTCACGGCAGGTAATTGGGCGAACGGTGGTGGTGGTGGTCGTCGGAAGCTCGGGCTCCAGATAGTCATCGGTATCATCATCGTCCTCTTCATTAGACCCTTCATCCCGGTCAGCCCCACCAGCGGCCGGCGAAACCACAACGACGGCGGACTCTGTGGTGGAAATTTGAGGCGGCCTCGGAGGTTCGGTTTCATTTTCCTCTTCTTCGTCAAACTCATCATTTTCGGAGGACTCCAGCAGCTCTTCCTCACCGTGATGATGCCGGTGGGGATGCTGTGAATGAATTTCCACCTCATTGTTCAGCCTATCTTCAATCTTTGATCGATCGATTTCCGGCGTTTGCGGCGGAGACGGAAGTGGCAGCAACTCATTGTCCAATCGGTCATCTTCCTCGTCGTAGTCGTCCTCGTTCTCGTCCTCATCGTCGTGTTCAATTGGCAAAATTTCATTGTTGGGCTCCTCTTCGATTGGGACCGCTTCCGTTGTGGGTGGCGCAGGCACGTCAGGTTCTGGCGCAGTTTCTTCACCATCCTCATCTTCCTCGTCATCGTCCTCCGGCAAACATCGGTAAGAACCGTGGGTATTCTCACAACCATTGGAGCACTGTTCAGCTATAGACGGATCTTCACACTCGTTGATATCTGTTGATTAACAGTGGTTTTTGCGTGAGAAATACATCAATTTCAAGGAAGAGCAATACATGTTAAGCTTGATAAATTTACGAGCAATCGGAGAAGAAAAGAAAAGCGTTGCAAACTATTTCAGAAAAGCTGAAAGCAGTTTATAAAAGAGGCAAGCTGCATAACAAGTTAATGGTGGCCAACCCCCGCGAACAGCACAAAACTTTAGCTCCTTCTGCCTGCGCCGCATAAACACGTGCGGCGCACTACTTCTCTTTTAAATAAATTTCACCGAGTTTCGCAAAGTATTTTGTGTGCGCGCAAAATTATAAATACAAACCATTGAGTGCGCTTTTGTGGAAAAACGAAAGCTCGCGCTGGCGCATCAGCGAAGAAAAGCCAAGTCAAGAAAAAAACCTCCCTCATGAAAGGGCGGGAAATTTTTGAGCTCACCCACATTTCCCATTCCACAGTGGTCCGAAACCGAATTCTAGAATGACAAAATTGGTAGTGACCACACGTTAAGATTTAGAGTTTTGGTGTCTTCGGGACAAATGATCAGGGTCAATAGGGGCATCTTTTGGTATGGTGGACATTAGGGTGGTCCAAATTTTGGGGTGGTTCAGAATTTTTATTTTGGCGGGATGACGAGATAGCGCTTTGGTGTCTTCAGAAAAGTTGTAGGGAACACCATTCTGAGCAACTTTGCTCATGAGTACAAAGCTCTATCTTCAAACGAGAAGTTTCTAGAGCCATTTTTTTAATTAAGGTTGAGGTGTTAATGAAAAAATGAGTTTTTTTTTTTAATTTTTCAACTCAGGCTTATGTTGTAGCGAGATAGTGTCTTATAGACATTTGTAGAGCTTATCAAAATACACATTTATCTTCCAAGAGAGCGAAAATCGGACCTTCTAAACGAATCAAAAATAAAAAAAAAAATCAAACCATCCACATTAACGACCCCCGGGTCTTTTGTGGTCTCTTTTGCAAGTTTCTGCTCGAACCTATGAGTCCGAACGAAACGAACGTTATAGCCAAAATACGATGAAAAAGACGCCATTTTGAAATGTGAATAACTTAAAAAGGTGGTGGAGTTTGACCTCGCTCTTAGAAGCATCTGAAAGCACACATTCTAGAGTACATGTGCTGAAAATATCTCGGAGGTCTTTTTTGCTTAACTCAAAAAAAAATCAAACCATCCACATTAACGACTCCCGGGTTTTTTGTGGTCTCTATTGCAAGTTTCTGCTCGAACCTAGGAGTCCGAAGGCTTGAATGGGGAGAGCACCCAAACCTCTTTTTACTCCAAGGAACCTTCCACCCCAGTGTTTGAACTGACGACCTTTAGATTGCGAGTCCAACCGCCGCCAGCGATTCCACCGGAGTAGGTTTGGTTTGGTGTGTTGTTTGTACTTATGGCATGGAGACAACTCCTACACCTGGAATGACTTAACGGTCTAACAACCAAGGCCGGGACCGACATTTTACTTCCTCATCCGATGGAAGGTTGGAGCAGATGGGAATCGAACCCAGAATCATCTGCTTACAAAGCGGACAGCGTAACCATTCGGCCACGCACTGCCTCTGCCACTTCGTTTTTCAAGTATAAAAATGTTCGTTTTGACAAGCTCTACAATTGTCTAGAAGGGCCCAAAAATGTACAAAATGATCTAGTGGTTGTAATAGAAGAAACAAGTTTAAACTGAAATATTTCAGGAATCAACAAAATAATTAAATTTATTCCTGAAATATTTCAGCTAAAACTTGTTTCTTTTATTAGAACCACTAGATCATTTTGTACATTTTTGGTCTCTTCTAGACAATTGTAGAGCTTGTCAAAACGAACATTTTCATTCTTGAAAAACGAATTTTGGTCAGTTCTATCAAAAGTTATGGGCAAAAAACGATTTTAAAATGCTCATTTTCAAATTGAGATTAAATGAGTTAAACAAAAAAGACCTCCGAGATATTTTCAGCACATGTACTCTAGAATGTGTGCTTTCAGATGCTTCTAAGAACGAGGTCAAACTCCACTACCTTTTTAAGTTATTCACATTTCAAAATGGCCGTCTTTTTCGTCGTATTTTAGCTATAACTTTCGTTTAGAAGGTCCGATTTTCGTTCTCTTGGAAGATAAATGTGTATTTTGATAAGCTCTACAAATGTCTAGAAGACACTATCTCGCTACAACTTAAGCCTGAGTTGAAAAATTCAAAGAAAACTCATTTTTTCATTAACACCTTAACCTTAATCACAAAAATGGCTCTAGAAACTTCTCGTTTGAAGATAGAGCTTTGTGCTCATGAGCAAAGTTGCTCAGAATGGTGTTCCCTACAACTTTTCTGAAGACACCAAAGCGCTATCTCGTCATCTCGCCAAAATAAAAATTCTGAACCACCCCAAAATTTGGACCACCCTAATGTCCACCATACTAAAAGATGCCCCTATTGACCCTGATCATTTGTCCCGAAGACACCAAAACTCTAAATCTTAACGTGTGGTCGCTATCAATTTTGTCACGCTGGAATTCGGTTTCGGACCACTGTGCATTCGTTCGAAAGTTTCGGATATTTTCGTTGCGCAAGCTCTTCGACGGACGCGTACCACACGGCGTTAAAGTTTTGCGCTCATCAAATGAACGAATAATTCAGTGAATGTGAAGAGGAAGGCACAGTTTGAAAAGTGGTTTAGTTTAGAACATTTTTGGAGCGAAATATCAGTTTTGAACACTGGGTTAAAGATTCTCTTAGCAGAAGCAATAACTGAATAGATTAATTTATAATCGATCAAAGCTATTTTTTAGTACAATGGAACATCTCTTGGACGAAAATTCTCAACGTTTTTGCAATATGATTTATTTATTGGGCATTTATCTTAATTGTCTATTCAATCTTTATACCTAGTAAAGTCCATACAAAAGTCAAATGAAAATATTTCATTTTTCGATTAACTGAAGAGATGTTCAAAAATCAAATTGCACGTGTTTCTGGAGACCTCACAGTTTATGCTTGCCCTCGAGTTGAACCTTCGCGGTCATTTTTGTAATTTTGTGTAGGTCAGTGTAATTTGCCAATTTTTTGTAGGAGCATAACTGTAACAATGTATTAAACATAAAATTGAGGTAAAAAGTCTCCAAACAAAATAACGAAAGGACAAAATTTAAAAATATATAAAGAAATGTTATTGTTTGTGTTATTATCGACTAATTTTCAGCATTAACATTTTCTAAAATAAAATAACACAAATTATTTTTGTCTTGTCTGAGCACAATTTTTCACATTTCATCCCAAACGAATGATGCATGTGAATTGCGCCCACTGGTGCAAAACTATTCGCAAAACGCAGTGGCTTGTTTCCCAATCTAGCTTTGGGCGGCTCAAAATTTTAAACAGTGAAATATTTTCCAAAGCGGTTTCGAGAGTACGAGCAGCTTGGCATCAAAACATCCGCCGAGCCTTTTGTGATGGCGTCAAACAGAGGACTTTTGAACAGTGGGAAAATGCCCCAAATAGACCACGCGCTCGAAGATAGACTAGCGATATAAAACTCCATCGCAGTGGCATGATCTGGGTCGTTTAAAACAAGTTGGAAGGGGGGCATTTGTTTGGTTGAAGCATGCTGCATCGAGTGATGGCAACCCTGCGATAGTGCGCACACAAAATAAGAGGAAAAAAAGCTCCCGGAAGCTGGCCGTGGCGTGGCTGACTGGCAGCATCCCATCCACACCGCCACCATGTGGACCGTTTAGTCAGGGCCGCTGTTCATTATCAAAGCCCGGTACTGCGCCGTAGGCAGGGTAGAAATGCGAGATTTTTTTTTCTATGGTGATGATTTGATGAAAAGTGAAATTCTTTTTGCTTGGGTTTTGGTTTTTCCGGAAGCTCCTGAAAGGCGTTGTGAGGGATGCGCCATGAGAGCGTGTGCTTTTTTTTGTTTAACCAGGAACTTTCAATACCGTGAAATGGGGAAAACAGGCCAATCTTGGCAAAACCTGAAATTGTATTGCGCGTCGAAAAAATACCGAAAGCAATCGGGTTAAAAATTGTTTTTAAAAGTATTTGAAGCGAATGTTCTATGAATCATGTAAGCCTACCTTCCACTAAGAGCCAAGCTGTGCCAGTTGCAGTGCAGCGAGCGCGTTTGAATAACAAAAGCACGGAAGAATGTTTGGGGATGAATAATTTATGACCAACCGATAGAATGTAGTTTCGATGCAGATGAAGCCCCGCGCGATCGGACCATTTGGATGTTGTCGGCCCAAGTCAAAGTTAGCAAAGCGGTGAATGCTCTCCTTGTGTTTACTTCCAAAGCAAACCCTGAAGAGATTCACGTGAAATTGGTGAATATTCATAATGGAATCGGCGATTAGTTTGAGCAGAACAGCAGCAGCGCGTAGTGACGAGAGTTCCCACCTCCCAAAGAGACAGAAAGAGCGAGAGAGAGAGAGAGAAAGTTACCTTCACAGGTTTTCCAGTCACCGCCAAGGTGCAACCCGACCGGACAGAGACAAAACGGCCTGCCCATCGTGCTGAGACACTGGTGGGAACAACCCGCCTTGGGACACTCGCCGGCATCGTCTTCGCAGCTGTGACCGTCCACAGCCAGACGCGTTCCGGGCAGACCCTGGCAGCTGCAATTGTAGCTGGCCCACAGATTGATGCACGTGTCCTGGCAGGGCCCGTGGCCGTTCCGCAGCAGGCACTCGTTGACATCTGCACGGTAATGGAACGCGATGTTAATTTTGGGAGGAAATTGACCTTGAAACCAGCCCTTCAACTTAACCAGGACGCTCCCGAGCAGGGACTCATTAGAAGCCACAGGAACACAAACCAGTCATTAGAGGTGTTAATTTGCTTATGGCGTGAATAAATTGTTCGCGGTGTAAAAATAATTCGCGAAAACTAGGGCGAAAGATTTAATTCATTTGTACTTGAGCATTTCATCTCACGGAGCAAGGTGGGTCACTGCTTGAAAAAAAGTACACAGGACATTGAAAATTTTAAGACGCATAAATACATTTGAAAAGAAAATCAAACAGAGAATTTCATTTCTTTTCAATTCAAAATAATCCAATTTCAAGGATAAAATAACTGCACCACCTATAAAAAAAACAAATATAATTTGTTGACAAAAAAAAATTCATAAAAAAATATTAAAGTAGCTTAAGAAATCATTACAATTTTTATATAAATTTTTGTTTTTGTCTTTTTTTTAAGAAACAAAACTTCTTATATTTTGGCAAGTTGAAAACTTGATCCTAATTCCGTCTTATTTGCAAATTCTCCATATTTTAAAACAAATGGTTTGCAAAAGTTTTGATATCAACTTCTGGTTATCATGAGAAGAAAACACGTTAAAATTGTTTTTTTTTGCTACCATATAGTTCAAACAACTGTTTTTATTCGAATAACCTGAATTTTGAATTTGACTACACTTCATTAAGCTATTTATTGCTTGATATGAGTTGAAAACGCTTTTTAGCAGCTGGAAACAGGAATGTTTGAGAATATTTTTGAAAGACACAAAAACCCTACAAAAATGTGATACAAAAATGAGCCAAACAATATTCTTTCTTTTAGTTATGAAAATTTGGTTTTTGAGAAGTTGTTTTTCGAATATAAGAATTGACAACTCTTTAAGTAGAATAAGGCTGGTTTTGGATCCTGGAGAAATCTAATGAACATTTTTATTATAATTTTTTTTATCTTATTTTTGTTACTTTCTTTTGCTGAAAACATCGAAATTGTATCCAAAAATTGACGTAGTCAGTGTTTTGTACTGAGTAATTGAAAGAAAACACAAAACAGAGAAGAGATGATCATTAGGATGGCTCGAGATGGTCTATTTTTCAGAACATGTTTTTTTTAGGTTGCTTTTAGGCCCCTAAACAACTCCCCAAAATGTAGGAGCGATTAGTTGCGTCCACACTTTGCGCATTGCATTTCAATTTTGTATGGGAATTAGTATTGGAAACCCCTCTTTTTACATTTTGAATTTTATTATTTTTATTTTCCACTAAAGTTTTCAAACCAATACAATAGCGCTGAAATTGAGAAAATTCTTTCAAACTTTCCCGAAGAAAGTATTGTGCTGTCTTGCTCCTGTCAAAAGATACAGCGTGCCAAAAACTGGTCTAAAACGTGATTTCCGAGTAAAAAACACATTTTAGACCAGTTTTGACGACGCTGTATCTTTTGACAGGAGCAAGATAGCACAATACTTTCTTCGGGAAAGTTTTAGAGAATTTTCTCAATTTTATTGCTATTGTGTTGGTTTGAAAACTTTAGTGGAAAATAAAAAGGATAAAAATCAAAATGTAAAAAGAGGGTTTTGCCATACTAAATCCCATGCAAAATTGAAATGCAATGCGCAAAATGTGGACGCAACCAATCGCTCCCAAATTTTAGGGGGTTATTTTGAGGCTCAAAAGGCATCGAAAAAACATTGTTCTGGTTTGATTTGATCCTTTTTTAATTTTTCCATATAACGACGAAACAGTCTAATGTTCATAATACTTTTAGAACATTATGAATCAAATAATTTGCTTAGTAAGAAATTAAATTGATTTCGATATTAAAAAAACAGCAATTTCAAAATAAAAAAAAACGATTTTTAGCCAAAACTTGAAATCACGAAGGTCGATTGAAACTAGATTACATTTAAATGATGAGATCTACCACAACAAACGCTTTAAAATCTTTGAGGAATTTTTATGATCTTGATTTTGTTTGATTTTTAAATCGAAGTTTTAAACAAATCCGTAAAATTAAAATGCATTGAAATATTGGTACAATTGCTTTACAATCAATAGTTTCAAATATCTAATTGTTAATGAAAAAAAAAATGTCGTGAAATGTTTGTATGCGTTTGTACAATGAAATTTTATTAAAAAAAAACATTATTTTTTTTCAAAATTGTTCAATAATGCTGAAAATGGTTATCCTGAGAGGAAAGCACATTTAAATTGACTTTATTGTTTACGAATAGTTTAAACAATTAATTATTTGATAAATCTTATTTTCGAATTAAGTTTTGATAAAATTTAAATACACAGAAAAAAATCAAATCCAAAATTCGTGAATTGTGTTCACGAATTTAAGAACCACGCAGGAATTTATTCAAGATCATGAGTATGATGCATTGGCATTATAAGCGTAAATATATCACTTCGTGGTTCTCAAATTCATGAACAAAATCCACGATTTCTGGAATTGTTTTTTTTTTTCGTATACCCAGCATATCTCTCACTTGAGTAGCTGTCTCAAAATAGAGTAACTAATTCTTTGAAAAAATACTTATTGGAAAGGTCTCTCAATAATAAGTAAGAGTGCAGTGTATTGGAAGGCAAAAATAATCAAACCAACTTTTCCGTGATCCAGACTCAAAATAGTTTCTAAAATTTGGTTAGCATCCATCCACACCCAAACCACACCGTGACCAAAATGATTGGTGGCCTGGATTACGGACCGTCATCCCCTTCTCCATCTTCAGAAGTGATACTTGCCACTCAAGAGCCCGGCTCTTAATTACACGCTCGACAGCAGCCGTAAAAGTGCGGAAAAATTGCATCAACGTTCGAAGGACACGACTTTTTACATTCGCAGCACACAAACAGCCAGTAAAAAAATAGTCGATGCGAGGAAAAAAAGGACGCACCAGAAGATAGAAGAACTTTTTTGAAAGCTCTGGTGTGAAATCTGGAGCGCTTTTTCTTAACTCGAGCAGCATAAATTTCCGCAATTAAAAACGTTGTGCTGAAAGAGTTGAAATCCTTGGAAAGTTGGAAATGTTGCGAGATAGGGCTTGTTTTTCAAGGATTTTCCTCGCGTCAGGATGTGCGGGTATGAATGCTGATAGTTACCTTTTGATGTTATGTCACAAATTTGTAAGAGAACTAGGAAACTGTTGAATGTGTCGAAAGATTCGATTGTATACTTTTACAAAAAAAAAACAGACATGTACGATAAAAAGCTCCCCTTTTTTTCTCGCGATAAAAGGTCAAACAGCACGCTCTAATGAGAACAAACAAGTTTAATTACGACAATGAATAGAATTTATCTTTTCTTCGCTGGAGCCCTCTCATCACCAGCATCAGCAACAGAAGCATCATTTTTCCTTGGGGCCATCATCCCGCTTCTTAGAGCCGCTGGATCAGGACGGACGGAGAACTTCCCGTGTATAAATATTCACCACCCTGGGCAACTCAGCCTTTCGAAACCAGCCGAGTACCCTCAACGTAGTGGCAAATGATATAAACAACTTTTTTTTCTGCTCCTTAGCTCGCAACTTTCTTGTAGAGGAGAATCCTTGCTAAGCAATTTCAGCACTATTAGCACCGCTAAAGTTTCATTTTATCTCGGCCTGGTGGACCAGCCAAACATTGGCCAAAGTAGCGGGCAGCGGCGAACCTTTCCCACCAGCACTGGGATAGTGTTGCCGCACCTAAAAAGTCACTTTTCATCATTATCATACTACAAGCTCAGCGCAACAGCGCTTTCTCTAGCTGAGTTGCCGGTTGCCGACCAAAGGTTCAGGAGTCGCTCTGGCGGAAGTCCATTGCCGGGAAAACTATTCTCGTTTGCGGAATATTTGGTGATGGTATAGAGCAGAGTTTGTAATGCATAAATTTGAAGTTGAAACAGATTCCGCGGTTTGTTGGATGGGTTAAATTGATTGCTCATCAATCTTTTGGAAAATAACTCTCAGCCAGTATTCACCATTTTTACAAAAAAGCTATTCTGTTAGAAATGCCATTTTTTGATATTTTTTATAGCAGCCATATTTCATTTTTGGTTCGTTAATACAAGCACACAAATACGGCAGCTGCCTGTACAAAAATGGTAAACAAATATCTGAAAATCTTTGTTATGCAAACGGGATTTCTTAACGATTTGGTGTATTCGAAAAATTTAATGGTATAAGTAAGAATAACTCAGCTTCAGATTCCATTGCTTTTGAAAAAAATAATTTTGGTTATGTTTTATATGGATTTATATGGCCCAGCCATGAAAAAAGGTAGTATTCATTGGAAAATCATATGTTTATAAAAACATAAAAAATATGATCCAGCAGAATTGGAAATGCAGCCAAAAAAGAGGAAAAGGAAAAAAAAATATTATTTTTTTGCAATTCCGTCGTGAAACTACTTATTTTTCCTGTCATTCTTGAACGACGAAATAGCCTACTTTTCTGTACCAAATATAACAGAATCAAATAGCAACACTTTTCAAAATAAATAAATAAAGTTGAACTTTTCAGCACTTGTTTCGAGAAGTAACACTTTAAAAAAATGATTTAAACGATTTATTGACAAATACATGAAAATTTGAATTAAAATTTCACTCAATGGGTGTTTTTCGGAATTGCAAAAAATGTTGCATGGATCTCGTTGCAAAACTCGATTTTTTAAGCACTCGTCGTATTTATCCAACTCGGTGAACCTCGTTGGATAAATGTACGACTCGTGCTGAAAAAATCCTCTTTTTGTAACTTGTTGCATAAACTACTATTTTCATATGATCACCCGCTCAACCTTCGAATGTCGATATCTCAGTGATCGCGTTTCAGTATCAATAGAAAAACTAACTTTATCCACCTATGTGGTTAGAGCCTTCCTCACTCATTGCCAACAATGGCTGATATGATGGGATTGTACAAAAAAAGTACATAAATATAACTAAAGAGGCCACATCTCGAGAACGGGTTGAGAGATCTTCAATGTGTTTGGACCCGTTGGAAAGATCTTTTGATAACCTAACCAACAATGGGTCGGATGGTGGATCCGGACATAGTTTACATACATTTAAGTGAGATCCGGCTTTCAAAAGTACATCAATATCACTTAAGTGGCCATATCTCGAGACAGGGTTGCCAGATCTTCATTGTTTTGGACTCGTTGGAAAGGTCTTTTGATAACCTAACCAACGATGGGTCGGATGGTGGATCCGGACATAGTTTACATACATTTAAGTGAGATCCGGCTTTCAAAAAGTACATCAATATCACTTAAGTGGCCATATCTCGAGACAGGGTTGCCAGATCTTCAATGTATTGGACTCGTTGGAAAGGTCTTTTGATAACCTAACCAACGATGGGTCGGATGGTAGATCCGGACATAGTTTACATACATTTAAGTGAGATCCGGCTTTCAAAAAGTACATCAATATCACTTAAGTGGCCATATCTTGAGACAGGGTTGCCAGATCTTCAATGTTTTGGACTCGTTGGAAAGGTCTTTTGATAACCTAACCAACGATGGGTTGGATGGTGGACTCGGACATAGTTTACATACACTTAAGTGAGATCCAGCTTTCAAAAAGTACATCAATATCACTTAAGTGGCCATATCTCGAGACAGGGTTGCCAGATCTTCAATGTTTTAGACTCGTTGGAAAGGTCTTTTGATAACCTAACCAACGATGGGTCGGATGGTGGATCCGGACCAAGTTTACATACATTTAAGTGAGATCCGGCTTCCAAAAAGTACATCAATATCACTTAAGTGGCCATATCTCGAGACAGGGTTGCGAGATCTTCAATGTTTTGGACTCGTTGGAAAGGTCTTTTGATAACCTAACCAACGATGGGTCGGATGGTGGATCCGGACATAGTTTACATACATTTAAGTGAGATCCGGCTTTCAAAAAGTACATCAATATCACTTAAGTGGCCATATCTCGAGACAGGGTTGCCAGATCTTCAATGTTTTGGACTCGTTGGAAAGGTCTTTTGATAACCTAACCAACAATGGGTCGGATGGTGGATCCGGACATAGTTTACATACATTTAAGTGAGATCCGGCTTCCAAAAAGTACATCAATATCACTTAAGTGGCCATATTTCGAGACAGGGTTGCCAGATCTTCAATGTTTTGGACTCGTTGGAAAGGTCTTTTGATAACCTAACCAACAATGGGTCGGATGGTGGATCCGGACATAGTTTACATACATTTAAGTGAGATCCGGCTTTCAAAAAGTACATCAATACCACTTAAGTGGCCATATCTCAAGACAGGGTTGCCAGATCTTCAATGTTTTGGACTCGTTGGAAAGGTCTTTTGATAACCTAACCAACGATGGGTCGGATGGTGGACCCGGACATAGTTTACATACATTTAAGCGAGATCCGGATATATGTGAAAACACATTTTTATACATAACTTTTGAACTACTTATCGAAACTTCAATCTGTATAAAACTCGATCTATGGGACCCTAAACCAAGTCGAATGCAACAGGTTCGGGTCAAATCGGTTTAGCCAGTGCCGAGAAACATGAGCTAGTTTGTTGGTCACATACATACATACACACACACATACACACACACATACACACACACATACACACACACATACACACACATACACACACATACACACACACATACACACAGACATTTGTTCAGTTTTCGATTCTGAGTCGATATGTATACATGAAGGTGGGTCTACGACGTTTTTATACAAAGTTCATTTTTAGAGCAGGATTATAGCCTTACCTCAGTGAGGAAGGCAAAATCATTGGTTATATTTTCTGTTCTTCAGAAAAATATATTTTTACTATTTCAATTCATGATAAGCAGTGACGACAAAACAATTACTTACTTCGTATTCCTTGCCATGGTTTTAATAATTCAGTGTGAATGATAAAATTGTAAACCATTAATTTGTCTAACAAACATCAATTTTAAAAAATAGAGAAGCAAAAGTAGTTTATGAAACAAATTCCAAAATGATGGTGAAAACAAAAGTGCTCAGAACGGGCACTAAATTGAACTGAAGGTTCTTTGGCCAAAATAATTCGACCCTTATTTTTGTTTTGTTTGACCATTAGAGTGACCTACATAAGGTTAGGGCGATCAAAAAATGCTACATAACTCAGTGCAATTGTATACGATTTTAACTAGGACGTGATTAGTTTGGCTTTAGAGAAAAAAAATGGTTTCGAAAGTCAACAAGCCTTACTCTTAAAAAAAAAACATTTTGACGGTGTCTGCACCAAAGAGCCAATGTCTGAAATAGTAGTTTATGCAACAAGTTGCAAAAAGAGGATTTTTTCAGCACGAGTCGTACATTTATCCAACGAGGTTCACCGAGTTGGATAAATACGAAGAGTGCTGAAAAAATTATGTTTTGCAACGAGTTCCATACAACATTTCTTGCAATTCCAAAAAACACACACTGAGTGAAATTTTATGTCAAATTCATTACTTCATGTATTTTGTCAATAAATCGTTTAAATCAAAAAATGTTGAAAAGTGTTACTTTTCGAAACAAGTGCTGAAAAGTAAGTACAGGAAAAGTAAGTAGTTTCACGATGGAATTTATAACAAATGGTTGGCTAACTCCAGCAATAATGAGACCTCCCTTACTAAAACACCTCAGGGTCGGCCTGTTAATCCGAATTCGGCACAAAAGGGAAACACCTGCTAATACCGTTAAACAAAACACCCACTTTATTGCGGTACTCGCGCGATAGGTTTATTTGGCAGACTCAAGCTGCACTTCCTTGTCCTTCCCACTTCCTTATCCTAGTCCTACCTCACACGTCCTCTTCTTCCTTTTTCCTTGGGGCCCCTTTCCGGAACTGTCACTGCTGCCGCTGCTCGTTCTCGCCGGCTTCTGCTACTCGCCGTCGTTGTCGCCTCCACGCATCCGGGACACACTCCACCGGAGCGGAACGCCTTCTTCTGCTCTGCTTGACGGTCAGCTGCTTCAGCACGTACTCGGACCCTCTCCTCGCCTTCTGCCTCGACGCTCCTGGGTTTGTTGACGGACCCAGGACTTCGGTGGACAAGTCCACCGGATTGCCTGGTTTCCGGCGTCGATGGTTTGTAACGGTGGGCAGATTCGGTGGCGGTTATGGTCGCGACAGGGATGTTCCTCGGAACAAAATGGTGGCGTCGCGACCGGCAGTTCCCACACCGGAACGGTGTAGAGTTGCGATCGTCTGGCGTGACGATCGCCGTAGGGGACACTGCGGGTGTCGTGTAGGTCACACGGGCTTCCGGCACCCAGGGTTGGGCTTGCCGATCGGTACGCGAAGCGTACACACCGAGGGGTCTGTAGGGCACAATGGGGCAGCGTTAGAAGATGGCGGAAAGGAGATGGGTTGGCTGATTCGGGGATTTGTTGTTTTGGGATCGTCCTCTACCTGGTTGTCCAGTTTCTGCGCAGGTTCTCCTGCAGCTCGTCCGGATCTTCCGATCGACGGACCCTTTTCTTCCGGTCTTCCGCGCCGGTTCCAATTCACTTTCACTTGACGGCGAACTAAGCTGGTCCGACCGTCCACTTCTTAAATCACCAGGCAAGTGACCGATCCAATGGCGCAGATTCTCCAGCGTTCCTCAACCTCATCCATCCTTCCCATTTCGCCCCATTCTCATCCTATTTCGCCCTAGCGAATCCATTGTCCTTCTCGTGGCGCTTTCTGGTGGTGACTAGCGCAACTACTCCAGCGTGCAGCGTTGGTAGCGTCCATTGGCGTTGGACAGCTACTCGAGTGGGGATGTTCCGCTCTCCAGCTTTCACAGGGTTCCCTTTCGGCATGCTAATTTACGCGTCGCGAAACAACAGTCTCACCACTCTTGAAGCTAACCGAACCACTGGTTACAAATTGCAAAAATATTTTTATGTGATTCATCGGGGTTTTTTTTATTAATTTTTAAAAGCACATTTGAACAGGATTTGTCAATGAATTGTTTGTTTTTTAGCTTCAATAAGGCTTCCGTGTGTTTGGTCATGATTAAGGCTACCAACTCTTGCTGAGCAAAAATCCGTACACTTTGCCGATATGCTACCATGGTATAACAAAAACTGTCATTGAATTATTTAGATAAATTAAATTTAATTAATCTTAGAATTAAAAATATAAAACTGTGTCGTTTTTACAGCTAACAAATTTCACAAAATGCAATCAGAGTGCTTATAACTTGCACGTTTAAAAGTATTCATAAAATAAACCGTGATTTGAATCAAATAATTATGTTCTTCAATTTTGTTTTTTTTAACGTTTGAAAGTTTACGAAATGTCAAGATTGTTTTTTCGAATAATATCGCTCTTAGTGTTTTCACGAACACTTTTCCAGAGTTTTTTTTATTGAAAAGGTCCTATAGCATGTGAAACACAACAGTTTATAAGACCTTTAAAAAAACTCTAGATTTGTTAAATGTTCAAATGTTTTCACAAGTTTTAGAAAGCTTTTAGAAATGGAATATATTTAGTAAGGAATTTCTAAAAGAACAATTCTAGAGTTTTTTTTAAAGGTCCTATCAACATAAGCAAGACAATAGTTTAAAAACTCTAGAATTATTGATAATCAAGTTTGAATTGAACAAAACCCCGGAAACTCTCCCTTTTTTAATCAAACTCACAGAAACCAAACATTTCTAGTTAACAAAAGCTTCGACCAAATCAAATAAGCAATTCAATGATTAAAAGGTTTTTTTTAAAATTCCGTACAAATCCTTATTATGCGTAAAATTCCCTACAAAAATTCCGGCCTGTTAAAAATCCGCGAAGAGGTTCGAAAATCCGTATGGTAAGGAAAAAATCCGTACAGTTGGTAGCCTTAGTCATGATCAACTTAAACACCAAAACAGTGTCAAAAAAAGTCCTTTGTCAAAATATTACATTTCGACTTAAGTGCTGAAAAGTTAAACTTAAGTAACCCACAATAGAATGGCAAATAGTAAGTAGCCTCACAATGAAGTGGCAAAAGATTACAAATTTGAGAAGCTTCTTTACTTGAGAAAAACTTTGAGAGAAATTTGTGATTTCAATGATAAGGAAATAAGATAAAAACATGTTTTTGTGAAAGTGCCACGAAACAGTATCACCAACCCTGTACTGACTTACCCGTTCAATAGGGAAGCCATGCAAAGCAGGGATCGGATGTTTTCTTGAAAGTTGAGGAAATGATGGGGTTGCTCCATGCTGATAGAACGTAACTTTTCCAGCTCAACGAACAACAATGCAATATTCTGAGATTGGTGTTTATTGCAGGGGAAGTGATTACATCGTTTGGCAGGATGATCATGCAACATTGACCACCCTAGATTAGTTGGAAACTTTGCTTTTCTTCAGCCGGCAATGTTGAGGCCGTCAACGAGGTTGGCAGAATGTTGTTATGAATCCGAGCCTAAAAGTCCTGAACTTGTTCTTTTCTTTTCCCGATACCCGACTCTTCGGGATGCACAACTTTGCTTCTTCCAAACGACGCAAACAAAGTCGTGGGCCGGGTCGAGATCCACCTCCTTCAGGAAAAACGAATGGCCTCGGAATAAACTTTCGCTGAACTTTCATTGTTGCACCTTCATTACGGGATTATCTACAATTACATTTCGCTTAATGTGATGCCATTAACTTGGGTGTGTGCTGCGTGGCGGAAAAGCTTAACGAGGAACCCCTCTTCTTGGGAGTCCTTTGTCGTGTTTGTCGAGCACTTCAAGTCTTCCGTTTTTCGCAGAGTCTTCCGAAGAGAGCTTTTCCAGTTTGCCGCCCCACCCAACCCCATCCATGTCAGAGAGCCAAATGAGCAAAAACTTGTGCGCTCACGTATCATTAAATTAAAGGCACACTAACTCCGTGATGCCTGGCCCGAGAACAAGTGAAACTTGGGAAATAATTTACCTCCCAAAGACCGAACCGTTAGTCTTCCACCGGCCGGGGAGGAGTTAATTCTTCTCGTCGCACAGTGCAGTGCAGCGCCGAAGGGTGAGAAGTTAAATAATTTAAATTATATCCAACTGAATGAGCACATACAGCAACTAAAACTATCAGAGCAGTGCTCCCAGAGAACCGGCATTAATCTTGTCGAGAAAAGCTAAATTGCAGCCTAATCAAGCTAAATCAATCAACCTAACACTGGTTCAACCGCCTCGTCATCGTCATCGTGCCTCTACTATCTAAATATGTTGCACGCATGTTAATGAGATGCTCGACAAAACAAGACGAAGAAGACGTTAAACTGTTGGTGTGCTCCAGGCTAAATGTGCTCATGTTCTGGAATTCCGCCTGCAGGAGAAACTGATGCAGCAAGCAACTAATCAGCATGCCAGAAGCGTCTTGATGCAGTTGAGTGGCGCGGAAAAATGAAAAGGATTTTCTCATGCACTAGCGGAAAATTGAATTAGAATGATTAGAGCAGAGAGAGAGAGGAAATACAGTGGAGTGGGTTTAACATTCACCATGCCGGGGAAAAAGGGACTTACCAATGCAGCTACGGCCATCGAGAACGTCGATCTGGAGCCCGGACTGGCAACTGCACTCAAATGAGCCTTGCTGGTTGGTGCAGATTTGCTCGCAGCCACCGTTGTTATGTTCGCATTCGTTGATGTCTGTTTTGGGAGAAAATTAGGGTATTATAATGTTTGTAATCTTTTAAACTTTTTTTTTTAATCTTTAATCAATAGTCGAACAAATACGTGAAAAATATGTAAAATTAAAGTTGGAGTTTCAAGACCACATTAAGTGGCCAAAATAATTGTCCTAACGACATTGTTCAAAATGATCCAGATTGTGTTAAAGAAAGTAAGAAAATTACTTATAAAACAATTTCCAAACATTTCATTAAAAATCGAGATTTTTTTTTCATTTTTCATAGTAGGCGGTGTTCGTCGTCTTAGACAACTTATTCTGCAAAGTGCAGTAGGGTTGAGGATTGAAACAATAATTTTGGGAGCTTATTGCGTAATAAATAGCTTTTTAATGTAATACTCTAAGTTTAGCATTGTCTAATGTCAAGCAATATTTTGCAATGTGTACAAAGAAAATATGTAATTGTAATCGGTCGTCTTGGTTCTTCCAGCTTTAATTTTGAGGAAGTTTTTAAGAAAGCAAGAAATCTATTAATTTTGGACAGTTGAAAGAAGTGATCATGAAACAATCGATTTTCAGCCTATAAACCCACATTGTCGGCATTAAAAAGTGCAATCAGAAGCTCATTTCTAAATTAGTTTTAAACTTTTTAATTAACTTTGTTTGGAAAAATTGTTTATCTTTATTTTGGCTCTATTGTAAAATCCTACAGGTACTTCCTTGACTTGACAAAAAGTAAACACTACAAGTTATCGTATCCAATAAAGCAACAAATTAAAAATTACAAATAAAATCTCAAAAAAAAAAAAATCAAAAAGGGTGTTGCTCTTGACTCCCGACGAATAATAGATTCTAAAAAAAATCTAAATCACTTTAGAGTGGTAGGGGAGCTGGGGGTAAGACGGCCAGGCGGGGTAAGACGGCCACCCCACTGTTTTACTAAGTATACTAATGAATATTACTAAAATGTTTAGCAATACTGTTCCTCATGCTAAATAATGCATATGGAGTCACCTTTGCCAAAATTATTGTTTGAAATAGTATAAAAATAGCTCAAAATAAACAAATAATTTTTGAACTTGAAACTGGATGTAATTTTCATGAATTACAACTTAGGCATTTTTGTTAGATAACAATATGTTTTCCTGTCTTCAAATATTTTTTCATGTTAAATTGAAGTTTTCCCTAGATTATGTCCCTCGAAAAAGTTTAGAAAATGCGATGAGCTATTTACAAAAATTGTTTTAAAAAATAATTTATTTGGGGGCAAGACGGCCACCTCCTCCGGGGGTAAGACGGCCACCCGTAATTTGTAGATTTTAATAGATATAGGTTATATTTTTGACGGTTTTTGACTATTATGACATATTTGTAGATAAGGAAAAGCATTTTCAATAAAACTATCCATTTTTAATCAAAATGCTGTTAACTACCGTTTCGACAACATTCTTTACTGTGATATAGCAAAACTCATTGAATAGTATGAAATCCTATCAAACTTTTCATAAAAATCGCTAATTTAATATTGTTTACATAATTTTGATTTACTTATTCTAATCAAAATACACAAACTAATTATTTTGCATCAAATTGTGTTTGTTTTGTAGTAAAAATTCACAGTTTTTCATAAAATGTGGTCGCAATAATATGAAATTCACTGAGTCAAAATATGAAAAATTTTAAACAGCATTTTTCTTCACATTTGAAACCTGATTTTTTCAACCAAAATAGTTATGATGTTCAGAGAAGTCTGTTCAACCAACCTTGTAGGAATTTGGGTGGATTTAGCAAAGTTATTAAGTTAATTTATAGCACTGGCCGTCTTACCCCACATGGGTGGCCGTCTTACCCCGCGTATTTCATATATATACGATTTCAATTATTTTTTAAAAATTCCTGAAAAGTATTGAAAATTGGTTTTTAGACTAACTAATTTATGACATTTCTATAATGGACTAGTAGTAGAACAATATGTACGTAATTTGAGATCAAAATAATCTGTTGTGTAAATTTTATTAGACTTCTCCCTTAGGGTGGCCGTCTTACCCCCATCTCCCCTAACGAGTCATTATGAAGCATGGCAATTAATAATATTATAGCATTTAAAACATCGTGGTTTGGTTAACCGAAGATTTGATTATCCGAAATAAAATTTTCCCGAGGCATTCGAATAATCGAGTCTGGACTTTACATACACAGAAAAAAAAAGTTTAATTAGGGAATGTTGAAAATTTGGTAGGTTGAATATTACCTCATTTTTTGAGTAATATTCCATAAAAAATGTGTAAAAATGTGAACCTGATGAATATTCATCAAAAACTGATGAAAATTCATCATTTTCTGGGGTAAAATTCATCATTTTTTTAGCAAAATCTGTCACCATTTCCTGATGAATATTACCATCATTTTTTTCCGTGTACGAACGATTATCAACGAATGTAGCTACAGGTCATTTTTGAGAGAGGTGAAACCGGAGTTCCTCGCGATATTCGAGCTTGAGAAAGAAAAAAACTTTTTTGCTGTCATTCTGGAACGAACGACTCGAAGCCTACCTTATTCAACCAAAAATTACCGAATCTATAAGAAACATTTTTCAAAACAAGTGCTGAGAAAATCTTCTTTACTAGAGAGCCTATATGGAGAGGCGAAATGTCACTCTCAGGGTTCCAATCGAACTGTCAAATCGGGGTTCCAATCGAGCAACAAGACTATGCAAGAACAAGGTTGGAATCAATTTAAAATAATTGTGGGCAATAAACGAGATTTTTAACAATCACAAACATTGTAAAACTGTTGTTTATAAAAATCTGGTAGTTTTTGTAATGGTTGTGCTTGTTCGGTGCAAGAAACGTGCCAGCACCAAAGAAAAACCACAAGTTTTTCAACCTTAAATTTGCATGACTTTGGGTGTTTGAAATGTCTCCCAGAACATTTCATTTCCCTATATAGGTCCCTATTCTTTACATCTTGAACTTTTTAGCATTTGTTTTAAAAATTAATACTTTTCAACATTGTTTTTGATTTAAACGGTGGATTGACTAAATAAACTAAATCCATTCAGATGGTGTTTTTTTCTGAATTGCTTAAAAGTTGTATGGAATTCGTTGCAAAACTAGATTTTTAAGCACTCGTCGTATTTATCCAACTTGGTGAATCTCCTTGGGTAAATGTACGACTCGTGCTGAAAAAATCTTCCTTTTGCAACTTGTGTCCTAAACTACTATTTCCATTTCTGAAAAAGAGAAAGCGTAAAGAAAAGGATTACTTTATTTTTCGAAATATCGATATCGAAATCAAGTGTTATACATTATTCACATTAAACATTTTTTAATAAGTCCTCGACGGTCCCTTCAATATTGACACAGAGAGAATTCACTGTTACATTTTGAAAACAATATTAAATTCAATGAGTTTTTTAACATAATTCATTTCCATATTTTAAACAGAATCAGAATCATAAAAGATTTGTAACCTAAACGGGAAATTTCTTACATTCGAAGAAATATTGTTCGATGTGAATGTTGTGAAGAGGCAAATTTGCGTCGATCATGTTTAAAAATGCATCACTAGCACCAGTCTCTCTTGAAGGCGCAAACAGCTTTAAGCAATCGATAGTGGTAGTAAACTGCCAGTCTTAGGACTACAACCCTCCACATCCATAAACCTGCCAAGTTTCAGCTGTCCACCCACGCGAACAATTAGGAATTCAAACCTACACAGCCGCCCCCAAAAACACCCCCGAAAACCCCAAAATGGGAATGGGTGTCATGTTCATCTTTGTCATCATCACCCTGGAGAAACTCCCCGAGAGGTTTACGTTGTTCCCGTTCGCTGGGAGGGTTCGTCCGTCCGTACGGAATTGGCCGATTCTGGAGCATGTCTTCCGAAAGGCGCCTCCGCCTGTCATTCAACTGCCAGCGCCAGACGCGGACACCTTCCGTTTTCCCGGGGGCACCACGCACCGTTTTGGCCACGTTCGCCTAAACTTGTCCACGTGGTGGAGCAACAACTTTGGAGGAGGAAGACACTTGCCGGAGCATCCATCAAGCAAAAATAAGAGGCAAACGAAACTGGAGCCGAAAGAGGAAAATGGTGTAAATTGTAAATAGCTGTTAATTAATTGGATTCATTTGCTTCTCGCTGGAGCGGCGCCGACCGACGTCGTTCCCGGCTAGGGTTTCCTGCATAGAGATCCGCAGAGGGCTATGGCCAACATCTAGCAGAGCTAGCGGCTCACGTTTCAGAATGACGCCCGTTGCTGTGTCAACGTTTCATTCTTTTTTCTCAACCTTCGTATTCTTAACGCTTTGCTCGGCTCAGAATGACGTTTTGGATGGAAGATGATTAGACTGATGACGGCACTAATTAGTTCAGGTTTTATGGGGATTTTAATTTCCCCATCTCATTACGTTGACGTTGATCTGCTCAGGAAAAATTTAATAAAAGCTTGCAAATTTACTTTAAAACCTACGACGTTGCATGAATACCGAATTCAAACAACTAATCTTACATTTCTAGGTCAGGAAAATCACCCCATCCCATTCCCAAAACTACGACGCAAGAATCCTCATTGAGTTTTATTAGTGGCGCAATCAATCGATGTCGAAAATGCCACACTTTTCGGTGTGTGATTTCTTCACCATACAGCTTTCTCGAGGAGCGGAGAAACACATCTCTCCATTTCGCACTTTCGATTTCCTGACGTGATTTTCACCCGTCACAAAATTCGTGTAGTTAAGTGTGGGTGGCGGATGCTTTTGTTTCACAAAAGGAAAGTGGTTTTCTTAGGGACTTTCTGAGCAGGGCTGGCTGCAGGATTCAAGGTTTTAGAAATTCTCCAAATTAGATAATGAATTCATTTCAGGATCATACAAATTATCAAATGAGATAATGGTAAAAAACAAGAGTAACAATACAAAAAGAGCTATTTTACTTTGATACTATTTAATCATTTGATATGTTTCTATGTCAGTA
Organism: Culex pipiens pallens; assembly: GCF_016801865.2. NCBI lineage: Eukaryota > Metazoa > Arthropoda > Insecta > Diptera > Culicidae > Culex > Culex pipiens. The sequence goes on from NC_068939.1 coordinate 1,524,394, forward strand.
CTAAGTATTGTTGGCGATGTTTTCATACCTACATGTGTTTGTCTTCCCCTTCTTCCGCAAACATGCAAATAGTTTTGTTGTAGTTACACAGGCGTTGTTACCAAGGGTAATGAGTAGTAACGAAACATATGTTTGTTAAGCTAAACGCATGGATGCACAAAACGTTGGCACGTGAAATGGGAATAAGCAGTGGGGTCGTTGAACTTTTATCAACATTTAAATCTAATTCAAACCTATTTTAAACTAACAAACCTTAAGGAAATTAAGATTTTGACAAGCTCCTTTTTTAGATTTTTGCAAAGTTAACAATTCACTCAATTACACTTGTAAAATTATGTCGCTTCTTTTTCTTTTTCATCACATGTGTGCTATATCTGAAAGTTTTTTGTCATTGGCAAAAAGTGAACAAAACAAAATCGCTTGCTCTTTCAAATCGCTTAAAACTTAACAAAATAGTGACATAATCTATTAAACCAAAAATCTCCCATACATTGAGATCTTTTTTAAAACTTTAATATGCTTTAATTAAGCCGTAAATTTTTCCCGGGTTTGAATTTCCCAAGAAATGCGAAAGATATTTTTTATAAATTCTGAGATTTTTTTTTCAAGTAATAAAAAACATTTTTTAACACGTTTGTGTAGTTTCTAAATCTTGAAATCATAATAATTGTTGAATACCATTAAGGGACCATCCATAAACCACGTGGACACTTTCGAAGGGGGGGGGGGGTCTATGGCGATTGTCCACGCTCCATATAATCCATATCCATATTGCGCAATTCCCACTAACTTGGACTTCGCACTATATTATTGCTATCGATCGCACTATTGCGACTTGTCAAACTGGCTTGGAAAATTTAAAATTTTCGCAAAAAAGGTCAAAGCGAGCCGCGGTTGCCGATCGTTTTTCAGCTGTCAATCGCAATTTAAAAGTGCGAAACGTCCAGTTTGGTGGAAACTGCGACTGGAAATGTAAATAAACAAAAGCTGGTTGCCTAGTTTTTGAAATGCTGTTGTCAAAAGTGCGAGAAATAAGTGTGTGTGTGTGTGTGCAACCAACCAAACGGGACCACGCGGTCGCTTCTTACAAATTGAGTTGTTTCCATGTATTTTTAGCTCTCATTCTATACATGCAAATAACTCGCATAGGCATTTGGAAGGTGTTAGCTCTGCCGAGCTTCGGTGACCCATTTCTACGCTGGCTAGCCGAGCGCGAGGTACTTCAGCTTTGTCGACAAGCCCCGCCCTGAAGAACGTTTGGACCAATCGGATTCAAACGTTATTTAGAACTTCCGAACCCTTGTCAAATGGACAAGGACCCAGCGCGTATATAGTTGATGGTGGTAACAGTATTCCCAATTCCAGTCATAGCTCACCAAGTCGCGATGGCCTAGTGGTTAGCATTTTTGCTTACCAATCCAAAGGACGGGGGATCGAACCCCGACTCGAGCGACTTTGATTTTTCGTACATGTTCAGAGTTTCAAGATTTATATTTCCTATACTTTCTCGTTGGGAGCAGATGGGAATCGAACCCAGGACCATTCGCTTACAAAGCGAACACCGTAACCAGTCAGCCACGGCCGCTCCCTGTCAAAAGTGCGAGAAATAAGTGCGGGCAAAATCCAAGTTACAGTGAAAGGATCAATATTGTATGGACAATTCTCCACGAGGTGTGGGGGGGGGGGGGGTTTGAGGGGGGTTACAATCTGTACAGGGATATTTTTTTATAGATTGCTCAATTGCAATTTAAATTGAGTATTATTATGTACTTTGTTATGATTTGGATTTTAAATCAACCACAATTCTTTATCCAATGTTATTGTGATTTTTTTGTAAATAAATGTATTCCCTTTTATGTTTTAAAGAGTATCAACAAAAAATCTAGAGATTCGAGAATTATCGGAAATAAAAGCTAAGTTATAAGCTATCTCATTTATAAAACATGAAATCAACCATATAAAAACCTATTTTTTTACACTATTTTAAAAATACATGCTGGGTTATTTATTGACCGTGGTTCAACACAAAGTTATTGGTATTGAATTAAATATAAATAAAAAATATAAATGTTCATTAGAACCCTCATTTTGACTTTTTTCCTCAAAGAATGACAAAGATAAAGTTTTTATAGTTTATTTTTGTTAACAATTAAAAATGAAATAATGACTAAACTTTACGTTTTTATGTTTTGATTGTCAGCACCGCAATTTTCACGAGCCATTCTCACATTAGGAATGCCAATCTTCAGAAGCAAGATTTTTGACACACAAAACAAAAACTTGGAACCTAGGTTCAAATCGCTACTTTACAAGGATAAGTGGCCTCACTGCTAAGTGAATTAATCGATTCAAATGTGTATTCACTGCCAAGATCAATGCGCACATGCCACCCAACACCATTTCTTCCTAGCAACTTCGCCAACCTTGACTACGCGCCATTTCGGCGTTTGTTTCTACAACAATCCAACCGCCGCACACTTTAATTCGGCAGGGGTTGTGCACAGTCGAGCGTGAAGGACGGACAAGATGCCGCTGGAAAATTGTCGAAAGGTCAATCCAAAATTTAAACTGTCATCGAACAGTTTGTCCAAGCAGTCGATCCCCGGAGTTCCGACGAGACAACCGACCATCATGAGCTGCGACAATCCGTACGAGGGCAAACACGTGGAGCATCTGGTGACCAAGGATGGGATCCGCAGTCTGCTGGTGCCGAGCAAGGACACTTCGGTTTATCCGATTATCTGGCCCAAAACCGCCTACCAAAGGTTGCAGAACAAGGCGAAGCTGAAGACCATGGACGATAAGCTGATCGAGATCAAGCAAAGCGAAATTGAGAAGAAGAACATGCTTGAAGAGTCGGAAAAGCGGAAGAAACGTTTCCAGGAGCTGGATCGTGAGAGACAGGGGAAAGGAGGCACGATTGGAAATGTGCTGGAGGAGTTTGGAGAGGAAGATGCTAGCGGAGCTGCTCAGAAGATCATCAATCGGGCGTTCATCGCTAAACAGGAACAGGAAGAGGAGGTTAAACGAGCCAACCGGATCATCCTGGCTGCCAAGTGTCACATCATCCGAGATGCTCAAATTGCTGAGAAGCAGGAAATCCAACGGGAATTGCGAGCGGAGGAACTTCGGCTGGAGAAGATTATGATCGAGGAGAACGAGAAGGCATTGCGTGAGGAAGAACGCAAAAGACAGGAGGCAAAAATGGCCACCAAACAGCACTCCGAAGAAATCCGGAACCAGTTGCTACAGAAGGAAAAGATCCAGCTGAAGGAAGCTGAGCGAATTGAAGAGGAGGCTCGCGTGCTGAAACAAGCTCAGATGGCCATTACAGCGGATGAAAAGTTGAACGAGAAGGCCAAAATCGATCGTGTGAACCAAATTCGCGAAGATCTGAAGAAAGCTTACGAGCTTTCCGCGTACTACAAGCAGTTGGATTACGAGGAACAACGCATCGCAGAGTTGAAAGTCCAGGAATACATTCGTCAGCGTAACGAGCGTCAGGCAAAGCTGGAATTGGAGAAGAAAATGGCGGCGGAGATGCGCGAACGCGAGCAGGATCGGATGCTGAAGATCCAACAGAAGCTGCTGACGACCAAGTCGGCAAAGAACGACATGGATCTGCGTCGCGGGCAGGAGCACGTTGAACGAGAATTCCGGCGCCGTGAGAAGGAGATTGCGATCAAGAAGCGCCAACTGGAGCAACAAATTGCGGTGGCTCGAGCTGAACAGCTGGAAGCGGTGAAGCTGGAGCGAGCCATGCAGATTGCCCGTGACGAACTGGACCACAAACGGGCAGTGGAAAAGTACAAGCAAGAAGAGGAGAAAGAAACCAAATCCAAGCAGAAGCAATCCCATCTGCGAGAGAGCTATCGCGGAGAAATTATTCGTCAAATGAACCAAAAGGAACAAGCCCGGCGCGAGTTGGAGCGCAACTTCCGGAAGGAACACGCCGCCTTGCAGGAGCTGGTCAAGAAGCGCGAACTGGCCGTGAAGACGACGATCTCAAACAAAATTAAGATCATGAAGGAGAGCAAGGTGCCGGATCGATTCATCAAAGATGTGGAACGCCAGCTAAACTTGATCAAGGGTGACTGAACAGTGTGAATTTTATTTGATATCAATTTTGGCAACTTTTGAAAAATCTTTTCGTATGAAATAAATTAATTTTCTCTTTGTATTTTTTTATGCCGAAAAAGTCACAAACTAGTCCGACCCTGGCTCACCGAGTCGATCTGACATTTCCCCCCAAAGTAACACCCAAATGGATCCTTCCAGCAGCCAAGAACACATCTTCGGCTGGATGCTGACGGTTGTTTTTCCCTTCCGAGCCAGAACTGCTCCATAGAACACTAAATGGGTAGGAAAATTAGCTTTTTCTCAGAAACACTTTGACCGCAATACGTTCTCCAACTCGTTTTTGGTCTCGTTCCTATTCGCCAAACAACGCTAGAAATGGATGGCGTCAGAGCAGAAACGGACGGACGAAAGTGGTCGGTCGGAACGTGTTCTCTCTGGTCTACGGGATGAAGTAGAATTTCTCTTGGGGGGTTGAAGGGAAACACGGAACCTTGGCAATGGCTTCGTTTGTTCAAACAGTGGCAAGATGAAGATGATGCTGCTGTTGCCTTCACGCGTGTAACATATCTCTCACTCCAGACGAAAATCCGCCGTGCCGGGCAGTTTGCGCTGATGTTGTTTTCCCATCGGGTATCGCTCAATTCAATATACACGGTCAATTTGAGCCTGATAAGAAAACAAGTATTAGAAGGCTCGCTGGAAATGAGGCAATCATTCGGTTCCGAAAAAACGAAACTGGACCTGCTGAGAGCCTACAGGGCAAACAGAATGAGATTTTATTTGCTGATGGTTTTTCCCCGAACATTTGCTCAACAGTTGTTTAGGTAGGATGGACGTTATTCGATTGGATCATCAAAGTTTATAGCTTATATATTTTTTTGCTGAGAATGTGACATAAACTTAAACCAAAATTTAGACGGTTTTCTTTGAATCCTCAAGAAACGTTCATAATAATAACCATAATCCATTCAAATCCACTTTCAATCAACGCGTGTTCCTGACAGGTGGCAAAGAAGCCACTTCAAATCGATTCCCTTCAACCATATTTCACGGTAAAAAATCACGTGGCACGCAGTTATCGAAAACTGTCGTATCTGGCCAATCCGTCCATCCAGCAGCTGTCTGTCCCCAGCCAACCAGTCTGCCAGCAAGTCAGTCAGTGCCACTTTGTGTTTGTCAAATTGTCTCAATCACCATCAACGGAGAGCTCAAACGGTTTCCCCCTCGGACGACGAATCGATCAGCAGTCGTGGGTTCCAGATGTCAACCGATTCGTCAGATTTGTGGCCAGAGAAAGAAGGGGGAGGGGGAGCAAGACACCGTTTAAAGTGACTGTTTGTTTTTGCCTCTCCATTAGTGACAAATAGCTGGGAAAGTGACTGTTTTTCTTTCTGGTAGCGAGACGATGTGATGACGAGGAATTTGAAACGTTTGATTAATTGCTAGCACGCGTCTTGGATTTGTCCTCTGCTGCTGCTGCCGCCTGAGAAAAGAGTACGAAGCTAAAGCCCCAAAAAGACAAAAAGATAGACGTGAGCAGCTGTAGTGTGGTTTTGAGCTCCTCCCAAGTGATGCGCCTCGAAGCCGGTTCCCTCCAGACTAGGCGATAGGCAAATCAGCACCACGTTCAACACTTCATTTATCTCGCCGAGTAAAAGCCAGAACGTGTGAGTGCTTGGTGGTGAGATTTTTGGGGGGTTCAGAATCAGAACAGATGGAAAATCTGCTTTTTATGACTACTAATCAACTCAACAGGGGGAACGAGCTGTTGATTGGCTTACTTAGCAGCAGATTAGGTCAGTGTCTTGCGAACCTTCGTGGTGAACGGACACTAGAGCTGCGGTATTTTTTACTACCTAAGCTCAGAGTTATTTCAAAACAAAATTCACAGTCTTTTTAAAGACTACCTGAGTTATTTTCCAAAATTCTAAACAGTCTTTTCAAGACTAACCCCACCTGAAATTTTGTTGTATTTTACAAACAAAGCCATCTTTTTAAGAGAACTTTGCTTGCAAAATGCGCCAAAACAAAGGTAAACGCAAATCTTCTGAAGATTTGGTCGTTACGTCGGTGAAGCGTTTGAACGCTAAACCGGCTAATGGAAACAGAAAAAGAAAACAGCCTCTTCTGAGGTCTGATTCTGATTCTGAATGTGAGGTCAATCCTCCAATTCCATTGACAAACAGTTTCGGTGTTTTATCCGAAACTGATGACAAGGAACCTTCTCCTCGTACTGAGCCTTCTGCCGTCGAGAAACGAGTAAAGGCTCCGCCAATTGTAGTGACTTCCGTCTCCGATTTGGCCAGCTTTCGAACGCAACTGAAGAATTGCAAGGAAACTTGCAATTTGAAAGTTTCGTTCCAGCTTGGTCGAAGAGGAGAATGTCGCTTGTTGACGGAATCTTTACAAGATCACCAAACTTTTGTTGGTTATTTGAAAAACCACAAACACAATTTCTACACGTATGAGACCAAGAATGCTCGGCCATTCAAGGCGGTCTTGAAAGGTCTCTCCAACGACTTGTCGGTGGATGAGATCAAAAACGAACTTAAGGTGTTGCTTGGCTTTGCCCCATCCCAAGTAATACCAATGAAGAAAAAATCAAACGGGAATATTTCTCGCTTTGGTTTGACTTCACAATTTTATCTGATTCATTTCAACAGAAATGAAATCAACAATTTGAAACTTTTGGACAAAGTTCAGTTTTTGTTCCATGTACGGGTAAAGTGGGAGCATTTTAAGAAACATGGCGGTAATGGCCAGAATCTGACCCAGTGCCGGCGTTGCCAGGCATTCGGTCACGGTACTGATCATTGCGCCATGGTTCCAAAATGCATGGTTTGCGGGGATTCTTCTCACGACAAGGACAATTGTCCCGTGAAAGAAGTCACCCAATTTAAATGTGCAAATTGTGGTGGAAATCACAAATCAAATTTTTGGGATTGCCCCATCAGAAAAAAGGTTTTGGATTCTCGTGCTAAGCATCAGCCGAAATCCAAACCGAAATTTTCTCAAAGTCAGGTTGTACCTGCATCTTTAAATCAAACGTTCGTGCTGTCTCACTCGAACAATTCTAGAAATACCCCTACCGTGGAAAAGTTAGGTAACAACAATGGCATTTCTTATGCTAACGTCGTTTCGGGTTCGGGTTCATCCACGAATTTTAAATCCTCTACCAATCTTCAAATTGGGCAGGTACCTCAAATTTCATTTGAAAATTTTTCTGCTGGCAACGCTTTGGGATCTTCTGATCTCGGCGATGTTACGTTTGAAAAAATGACTTTTTTGCAAAACTCACTGTTCGGTTTGATTCAAACAATGAGTCATGCTACATCCATGATGGAAGCAATCCAGATTGGATTAAAATTTGCGAATGATGTTGTTCTTACCCTGAAGTTTAATCATGGATCTAAGTAATTCCATCAATATTATGAATTTTAATGCTCGCTCTTTAAAAGCGAAAGAAAATGAATTTTTCAACTTTTTACGAGTTCATAACGTGCATGTTGCTGTTATAACCGAAACATTTTTAAAAACTGGCACTTATTTGAAAAGTGATCCAGATTATAAAGTTATAACTAATAACCGAATGAATCGAAATGGCGGTGGAGTTGCAATAGTTATCCACCGTAGTATGACTTATAGCACGTTACGTGACTTTAAGTTAAAAGTTATTGAAAGTTTGGGCATTGAACTTGAAACTTCTTTTGGGAAAATTATGATTGCAGCTGCATATTTGCCATTCCAATGCACTGGGGAAAATAAAAATTATTTCAAAGGGGATTTGAATAAACTTACTCGGCATAGATCTCGATTTTTGATCATCGGTGATTTTAATGCCAAACACCAATCTTGGAATAATTCAAAAGTAAATTCCAATGGTAAAATTCTGTTCAGAGATTGCACTTCTGGTCTTTATTCGGTTTTATACCCGAATGGGCCAACTTGCTTTTCTTCTGTTAGAAATCCATCAACAATTGATTTGGTGTTGACAAATCAAAGTCAGTATTGTGGTCCTTTAGTGACTCATGCTGATTTTGATTCTGATCATCTTCCAGTAACTTTTTCACTTTCTCATGAAGCAGTTACCAGACCCAATAGTTCTGTGTTTAATTACCACAAAGCTAATTGGGACAGGTATCAGCATCATATTGAGAATAATTTAAATCATGATTTTGTTTTAGAAACCAAAGCTGATATTGATTCAGCCTTGGAATCTTTAACTAATGCAATTTTGGATGCTAGGAATATTGCTATTCCTAAAGTCCAAGTCAAATTTGATTCTCCCATTATTGATGACGATCTTCAGCTTCTGATTCGTCTGAAAAATGTTCGCCGAAGACAGTATCAACGTTCTCGTGATCCTGCACTGAAGCGAATTCAAAAAGATTTGCAAAAGGTTATTGACCACAGATTCACTCTCCTGCGAAATGAAAAGTTCGCAAGAGATGTCGAACAAATTAAACCTTATTCCAAACCTTTTTGGAAACTTTCAAAGGTTCTTAAGAAACCTCAAAAACCCATCCCTTCTTTAAAAGATGGTGATAATATTCTATTAACTAATGGGGAAAAAGCTCAAAAACTTGCTCAGCAGTTTGAGAGTGCTCATAATTTCAACTTGAATGTTTTGAGTCCTATTGAAAATCAAATTTCAATAGAATTTCAGAATATTGTTGAACAAGAATTTTCATCAGATGAAGTTTTTAATACGGATCTGAATGAAATAAAATCTATTATCAAAAAATTTAAAAATATGAAAGCCCCTGGTGAGGATGGCATTTTTTACATTTTAATTAAAAAATTACCAGAAGCAACTTTAAGTTGCTTGGTCAAAATTTTCAACAATTGTTTTGATTTGGCATATTTTCCCAGTAGTTGGAAAAATGCCAAAGTAATTCCGATTTTGAAACCGGATAAAAATCCTGCTGAAGCCTCAAGCTATCGGCCCATTAGTTTGCTTTCATCTATTAGTAAATTATTCGAAAGAATAATTCTTAATAGAATGATGACGCACATTAATGAAAATTCAATTTTCGCTGATGAGCAGTTTGGATTTCGCCTTGGGCATTCAACTACTCATCAGTTGTTGAGAGTTTCAAATTTAATTCGAAGCAACAAATCTGAGGGCTATTCTACTGGCGCTGCTCTTCTTGATATAGAAAAAGCATTTGACAGTGTTTGGCATAAAGGATTGATTGCGAAATTGAAAAGGTTTAATTTTCCGATTTATATCGTGAAAATTATTCAAAATTATTTGACGGATCGTACTCTGCAGGTATGTTATCAGAATAGCAAATCTGATCAACTACCTGTACGTGCTGGCGTCCCTCAAGGAAGCATTTTGGGTCCAATTTTATACAATATTTTTACTTCTGACTTGTCTGATTTGCCCCCAGGATGTCAGAAATCACTTTTTGCTGATGACACGAGCATCTCCGCCAAAGGCAGAAGCCTTCGTGTCATCACAAGAAGATTACTAAAAAGCTTGGATATTTTCAATTCTTATTTGAAAGAATGGAAAATTACTCCAAATGCTGCAAAAACTCAACTTATTATTTTCCCTCACAAACCAAGGGCTGATTTTCTTAAACCAAAAAGTCATCACATTATAAAGATGAATGAGGTACATTTAAAGTGGGAGGATCAAGTGAAATATCTTGGACTTGCTTTTGACAAAAACCTTACTTACAAGGATCACATTGAAAGTATCCAGGTTAAATGTAACAAATATATTAAATGTTTGTATCCACTTATAAACAGGAATTCTAGACTTTGCCTCAAGAATAAACTGTTAATTTATAAACAAATTTTCAGACCTGCCATGCTTTATGCTGTGCCGATCTGGACAAGCTGTTGCTTAACCAGGAAGAAAAAACTTCAGAGGATTCAGAACAAAATTCTGAAAATGATTCTGAAACTTCCTCCCTGTTCAGCACCAGTGAACTTCATCAATTAGCCGAAGTTGACACTTTGGATGTTATGTCCAATAAGATAATTGATGCATTTCGACAAAAATCATTGCAGTCTTCCGCTGCATTGATCCGCTCTTTATATAGTTTATAAGTTAGTTTTAAGGTATCCCTTTTCCCTTTTGTACATGTAGGACCTCCTACATTTGAAATCACTGAGTAGCGAAAGCTACAATATTTCATGAATAAATGAAAGTTGCTAGTATTTAAAATTGAGGTGAAAAGTCATCGTTTGTGATTGGACACTCAATAATATTTTAACTGAATGAATGTACATGGAAAAGAAATTTGAATAAATATAAATAAAAAAAAAAAAAAGCAGCAGATTAGGGTTTCAACTGCCGGAGACGCGATATTTATTGCCTCTTAATGAAGTTGAAAACAATTCTTGAGTCTATTGGAAATAGATTTTTTTTGAAATTCTGATGGATTGAGCAATTCGGTTCGAAGCGATGGGCTATTTTTTATGATTTCAATTTTTTGTTTTCAATCAAAATGCCGGTAATAAAAAAAATAGCGTAAACCTTTGATTTTTTGGAAAAATTATGTTTTTTCCTTCATTATCAACATTTTTATAAAAATCTTATGCTGGATTTGGATGAGAAAAAATATTTCCAACAATTTGGTGTACAATTTTCCTATATTTATTTGATTTTTCTATGAGAAAACTTTAAATTTAGAAAAAGATAGCAATTTGGCTTATTTCTCAAGAAAGTCTGGCAAAAATCAATAAAAAATGTTGAATATACGTTAACACATCTGTTATCAACTGATTGATATATACGGGGAAACTCATTTTGTCGTGTTGCAAAACATGTTTTTTAAACAAAAAGTTTACAAATTTTTGCGCGCCAAAAACTTGATGCTCATTATATTAAGCAAAAAATTTTGCTCGTCTTTTGCAACCAGTTTCATTGAGATTGATGCAGGGAATTATGAGAAATAAGCGATTTTGTTCTTCAATCCGGTAGAAGGGCATACGATCTTAGGCAAATAACCTCAATGTAACTGTCAAAATACAACTAAAGGCCGCAAACAAATTTATTTTCAACTTTTTGTAATTGCAAAAACGCCCTCGTAACGGAAAATTTGGAATATTTGAACCACTGAATTTTTTTTTCATTAAATCAAACAAAGAGCCATACAATTATTTGTGCACATGATTTGAAAATATTTTAATATTTGTATTAAGACCATCCATAAGCCACGTCGCAAGTAACATTTTTAAACCAACTAGCCACCACCTAGATTTATTGAATGATGATGGCCCTCCACTAACCCCCGCCCATGGGATTACATGAAGTTTATTTATCTTGTTAGATATTTTTGTAATTTAACTGTGTTTTTGATTCATTATTTATGTATTTATTCTCTTGTTTTAAACCATGCGCGTCCATCAAAAAACCTTTATTTCTTTAACATTGCATTGAACAGGGACCATCTGGGTATTGAGATTATTTCCCCCCGACCCATCTCACACACATATGAGTCCATTCAAGGGTTTTACCGCGCCCAGAGTCGCGTTGCTTTTGATAAATTTGTCATATGAGGCCCAGAGACGTTTGTTTTCGTGTACCCAAAGAGACGTGTACCGTTATACGAATGCCGACTGCCATAACGTGCCTCCTTCACAGCAACCCTCTAGGGATTTAACACACGTGGACTTCACAAATTAACATTATTCTTAACGAAACACAAACAATGCCGTTTAAACACATTAAAATTGTCCTCATTTTTTACTTCACTTGGCAAATTGTTGTATAATTTTATGCCCTTATAATATAAAGAGTTCTGTGAAGATGCAAGTAAGAACGAAGCAGTTCTTATTTCATCTGCAAACCGAGTTCTATGTGAATGTATCCCTAGTAACATTTTAGGTTTTAAGTAGGCCATAAAAGCCTATTTAGGCCGTATGAGGGTTTTCAGAACCATGATAAAACCTGTAAGTTTATAAATGTTACTAGGGATGTCTCGTCCCCTTTTTATCCTTTCATTCAAATACTCTGGAGCTTGGCCTTTTGCAATTTTGTGCACCAACATTAATGTCAAAAACGTTACTCTTTGTCTCACTGATAGCCACTGCAGTGTTTCCAGCATAACTCGCCTAGGTGTCCTTCTGTTGCATTTGAGAATCAATCTCATCACTTTGTTTTGTAGTTTTTGCAGTCTATTCATTTGTTGTTCATTTGGTTTATTGAGGTTTTATGGTAGCATCTTGATTACTTGATTGCTTGCATCTTGATCTTGATTTGGGCTTTCACCGCAACCAATAAGCAAGAGCTAATCAATAGGTTCTAACAAGGTTTTATGCCTCGGACATAAAACCTGGTGAAAATAAAAGCCGACTGGCTTTCAATAAGGTTTTATGAAAGTTTTAATAAAGGCTTAAAAACCAGCTGTCAAGTGCCATTAGTGCAGCATTCAGTAAAGTGCAAGTTCCTAAAATAGCATTTAACGCAGCCAAATAGCAATGCTTAAATATGGCGCTAAACGCGTGGTCTGATTGAATATGATTGACCGCCATCTTGGCAGAAAAAAATGAAAAAAGCATAAATTTGATTGAAATTTGATGAAAACACACAATTATGATAAATTTCTTACCTGGTTAGCATATAGCCATAGAAGTTGAAAAATGATTTAAACATTTTTTGCGAAAAAATAAGCGAATAAAAAAATGTCATTAAAAACTGTAATTGAAGAAGAAATATTTTTGATGAAGCGAGTTGATTTTTTGGCTCTATCTCCCCCACATTTATCGATAAAATTTCAACCGCAGCTGAATTTGAGCCACCAATTGCGAGGAATAAGCTTTGAAATTATTTTAATTACCTCCAATATCTATCATATCATCATCCATTATTTCATTTGGCAAGAACAAGACTTATTTTTTACCAGAATAAAATCTGTTTGCAATAAGACGCATGAAGACGAACGAAATGTCATTTTTCCCTAACTCCAAACATGGTTTTAACAAAGGTTTTATTAAGGATTTAAGGAGGTTGTTAGGATTCAGTTGTAAAGCCTTGAGCTCCTATGTGGGTTTTATAAATAGACCGTAACAACCTTTTGCGGAGGTCCTATTGGGTTTTGAGTGGGGATTATCGTGGTTCTTGGGATTTTGTTACGACTATGTGGTTTTAATGCTGGGTTTGGCTGATAGGTTTTATAGCGGTTGTGACAGCTTTGATAAAGCCTAAAATGTTACTTGGGGTGGACACTTTATTGGAAATCACAATCAATTAATGGAAATCTATGAATTCTATAGTTTCAAGCTTTTAAACTTAATGATTGTACTGCAAAACGGATTTAATTACCACTTAAAAAATATCCCGGAAGTCCCGTTTCTCGAGATATTCAAATTTAGAAAAAAAATTGGGCGCTCTTTTGATAAAACTTAACTCGTTTCAGAGACGAAATGTTTACAATTTCTGTAAATAGATTTTAAAAGTTGTGATATGTTTGCCACAAGTAAACAAAAAAAACTTCTCTCCAAAATTCCCCAGGGCATAGCCTTGGAGCTCAGTGTAGAAATTTAGAAATTTCTCAGATATTTATTAGTGCCGGGCAAAAGTCAAATTTGTTTAAGAATATTGAATTAACCATTGTGGCACCCCCTACAGCGTGGTACAGACCTTTAATGCTATGCTTTGGGTTTTATAAGTTGTGATTAGTCTTTTTAAAAATTGAATAAAAAGTTTGTGTTTAAATAAATCTGTGCTAAGCAACTCATTGAATTTATCCACATATTTCAACAGTTTTTAAATCTATTTAAAATTCAATATCATAAACATAAAGCATATCAATGGATCTGTACTCTCTTCCTGGGAAATCTATCTAGACGATAATGGAGAGCACACAAACATCGATGCATTTAAATCTGCTTCAGCTCCTGAACAAACCAAAAAGCCGTTCAATTTGCATCGTAAGCAAAACTTACCGTGACAAGTTCGACCATCCTTTGAGTCGAGCTGGAATCCATGATAGCACAAGCATTGAATTTGTGGCTGCACATCGTTTTCGTTGAAGATTACACGACACTCGTGGTCACACCCACCCCGGTTGTCCCCACAACTGGGCTCTTCTCTAGGCTCCTCCGTCGTAGTGCTGGTCGTCGTCGTTGTACTAGTACTGCTGGTCATCTGTACCGTCTGTTCACTTTCATCTTCATCATCATCTTCCCCATCGCCGTCCCCCTCCGGTTCTCCATCGATTTCTTCATCTTCATTGGTTTCTTTCCTCACTTCACTCACCGTCTGGTCGGGCTTTTCGGTGGCTTCATCAACACTTTTGGGGCTCGAATCAAGTTCCGCTCCGCTAGGATGCACTTCCTGGTTGCCTGTTTCTTCCTCCGATATTGAAGGACGCTCGGGCTCGCTGGGCTCTTCTGTGGTTGTAGCAGCAGCTGCCACCGGACTGTGACTTACAGGAGCATCAGGTGTTGTCGATGGAACCACCACCGACGACGGCAACTCTTGGTCCTGGTCTCGTTTTTCGGCAGGTTCCTCTTGTTCTTCTTCTTCCTCTTCATCGTAATCTGTAGTAGAAAAAGTGAACGGGAAACATATGGAAGGTAATTAATTAACGATTTCCATCACAGAAGCTTTCAAGAGGTATTTGTGAAATGAACTCGTTGCACAACTCTATTTAGAGGGCTGTGCAATCTAACACATTCCAGATCGGCGATAGAATGTGATTAAAAACGGTTCGGAAGCCGTCCACGAAGAAGAAAACAGGATGAAACGACCCACGACCGGCTAACCGCCTAATCACCGCTCAACAAAACCGTCAACACTTCAGAAACAGTCTGCTCGTGTCTGGTGGGCAAACTTGAGCTGACAGCTCAAACAAACCGCGCGCCGACGAGCGGTAGCCGTCAAGTAAAAAGTGAGCTTTCTGGGCGATGGGAAAAAGCACATCGCAATGATATACAGAGCAGCCGAGGAACCACCCATCAAGCGAAACAGTAGTAGTTGGTTCGTTCCAGCGAGCAAGTTACGCGTTATCAAAAACCACTTAAACAAATTATTCCCGTCTTGTTTCATCAACCTCCGCGCCACCACGGGGGGAGAAGCATCATCCCGCAAACCGCCCGGTTTTTCCTCATCTGTCAGAGGAGGGTGTGTCTTTTTGAGCACGAGGACCAACAAAAGACACGGTGGAATTTATTTCGTGGACGAGTGCGAAATATATCTATTTCAAAACAAATCTTGAATGAATCCGACAAGTCTTGCAGAGTTGGAATTATACAACGGGTGCTGAAAAAATCGAACTTTGCTACAAAACACAGTTTGTACAATTCTGTACAAGTTTCCAAAACGCTGTTACGATGAGTGATGAAAAGTTTAAACTTTCGATACTAAAGTTCTTAAGTGAGGCATCACAAAAACAGGTCACAAATTGTAATGAATGAAAACATAAAACCTGAAATACTTCTAAAATCAACCCACTGTGCAACGCGTACAGCAGAAGCGCGACCGCAGAGCTTAAAAAGTTTGCCCTCCTCCAAACGAAAAAAAAAAAATAAACACAGAGCCAAAGCCACCCCAAGTTGACTAGTTGGTTGGTTTTGCTGTTGGGTGGCGACTGTTCGCCAGGAGCGCGATATCAAGCTGCGAAATAAATTAATTAATATCAAGATTCAGATCAAATCGTTTAAGCTCTCGTGGCCTCCCCTCGAAACTTTCTTAGTCATTCGGTGACTGGTTCCGACTTTTGTACGCCAGGTCTCAACAGTGTTTGGCGGCTTTTCGCTGGTGGTGATGGGAAGAAGTTCTGGCAGAGTATGGAATTTGGTGGCAATAAACATTAACAGACTGTGGTTTTCAATTACCATCTTGAGGTGGAGTTTTTTGCGGGAAAGTTTTGGGAAAAATTATTCACTTTCTTGGGCCGATAAGAATCACTTGCCACAAATCGTAACTTTACTTTGTGTTTTGAATTAAATATCATAAGACATTTCTCGAGTAAACTCATGACAATATGTGGATACGTTATGCTTTGAAAAGTCAACACACGCATTCACAATGCCATAATAATTCAAGATATCATTGTTCGGCGAACGATAAGTGCACGCAGAAATTGAATCTAAACATAACTCATATCCTCAAACCTCCCGAGGCTGCGGCCTGTGCAAATTCGATTATTAAATCCAAGCACGCAATTTTCCACGGAAAGCTCTCTATCTTGTCTATGAATAGCACGGTCAGAATAAACTACCCATTTTCCTAGAAATTTCAAAAGCAAACTTTAACACAACATTTCCCACAGTGCATCCCATTCATCGTCGATCAGTGTGGAACAAAATGTGACCACTGGGCTGTGAAATCTTGATAAAGTGCAAATTCACCGACCACTTTGAATGTAGGCCACTTTCGGACCCCAACCGAGGCGGAGGTCGTCCTGTTCCGAAAGGGCCTCTGGTACGTCGTACGCTCTGGTACCGATCATCACGTTCCGCGCTTCCAATGGCACCTCAGAGGGGGGTGCCCTCATAAAGCTGCTGCTGCTGCTGCCGATGGCGGAAAGACTTTGGCTCAACATAGAGTCATGATGCGGCGGCGGCGGCTGCGGCGTGATTTGGTGGTATCTATCAAATTTAATCTCGGATCGATTTCGATTTCGGGAACCATTGCGTGGCGGCGCTTTTTGAACGATTGTGTGTGGTTTTGCGCTTTATTTTGACGCGGTTTGTGCGCCGAGCAAAGAAACGAATTGTCGAAATTTTCACATTCCTTAAAGGGATTCCATTGTGAATCCATAACAATTTACTAAAATATTAGTATAAACTTATTTATTTATTATTTCGTCTCTTAAATACGATGTTGTCGCATTGCTGTTCAAATTTAAATCTACTATTCGTAACTTGTTGTGGACAGAGAAGCCTACAACACTCCCGCTGTTCCAAAAAGGGGCATCTTTACAACCATGAAAGAGTAAACCAAAAAAAGCTAGCAAAAGGTCGTGAAGATCTAAGACACTGATCTATTTTTAAATTACAGTCTCTTTACGCGAGATTATCGCGATGCAAAGTGGCGAGAAACCACCCGAAAGGAATGAAACTTTGTCACTGATCAAAACAAACCAAATTGATCGAGAGTTGCTGCCTATTTGGAGAGGAGCGATTGATTGAGCAGCTAATATCCGCACTCGACCGGGACCGGAGATCATCGGCTTTGCAAAGCGGCACCGGCGTCGTCTACTTCGTGATGTCGGCTTGAGATTAGTGTCGCTTAATCCAATTTATTGTGTTCGTAAAATGCTGAGCCTTTGAAAGTATCGGATTGCGGTAGATTCCATTATTTGCTTTTCTTTTAGTGGCGTGGAACTTTGAAATTGTTGCAGAAACGAGATGTTATAAGAAATTCACTAAGAATCGAGAGCAGAAAAAACTTAATCCAATACTGTTGCTTAAACAAAATAAATTTAATTCAGTTTGTACTTAGTTTTTATTTAGCGATACAATTGTTTCGCAACCATACATTTTCAAAAAAGCTTAATTTTGACAAATTTTAGTTAGAAAAACATGTTTTTAAGTGCGAATAAATTTATATTGCACATATATTTAAAATATTTTAAAACTGGTGCGTGATTAAACATTATTTTCAACAAAAGAAATTTCATTTAAAGTTGTATTCAGTTGATTGAGTTATTTTCACTTATTAGCAGTTCTCTCAGATTTCGGTTATTCAATTTTGTTTGTATTTTTTAATCCTACTGAAACTTTTTTGGTGCCTTCGGAATGCCCAAAGAAGCCATTTTACATCATTAGTTTGTCCATATAATTTTCCATACAAATTTGGCAGCTGTCCATACAAAAATGATATATGAAAATTCAAAAATCTGTATCTTTTGAAGGATTTTTTTAACCGATTTGGTGTTTTCTGCAAAGTTGTTGTAGGTATGGATAAAGACTGCACTGAAAAAAAAAAAAATGATTAACGTTAAAACATTTTTTTGTGATTTTCATTTAACTTTTTGTCACCAAAACTAGATTTGCAAAATAACACTATTTTTTATATGTTTAAGAGGACATCAATGCCAACTTTTCAGAAATGTCTAGGCTGTGCAAAAAATCATTGAACGGGTTTTGAATGTTTTGAAACAATACTGATTTTTAAGAAAATCGAAATATTGGTCGCAAAAATTTTTCAATTTCATTTTTCGATATAAAATCAAATTTGCAATCAAAAATTACTTGAAAATATTTGCATTTTTTCATTTTTGAAAATTGGTGCACTTATTTGCACACTTTTGGAAAAAATATTTTTGAAAAGCTGAGAAAAATTCTCTATATTTTGCTTTTTTGAACTTTGTTGATACGACCCTTAGTTGCTGAGATATTCTGGTTTAAAAACAAGATAATTGATGTTTTCTTAGTCTCACCCAAGCAACCCTATCAATGGTTCTACACAGAAAAAAAAATCATGGTAATATTACATCTGGGAAGGGGTACATCTTTTATGACAAAAAAAAAGGTGTAATTTTACCTCTGGAAATGTGTAATTTTACCACTTTTCTGGTGTAATGTCACTTTTTCAGTCTAAATTGAGGTAAAATTACATCATAAAAGAGGTAATATTCAACCTTCCAAAATTAAAGCTTCCAAATTGACATTATTTTTTTCTGTTTAGAATTGTTACTTTTTTTTCATCATTTTTCTTTTTTGTCATGTATTTTTACAAATTTTTACATTCATCTTTTGATCTTTTGACCCTTATTCTAAGACATTTTCTCGCACATTTTTTTTGCACGTGCTTTTTCCAACCCTCTAGAACATACCGTGATTTTAAAATGTGCCAACATTTTTTGGGTTAAATGGAAACTGAACTCATTGAAACTTGTTTGGTATCATTAAATATTTTTAAATTGTTTTGAAATCTAAAAAAAACATTTAAGAAACGTGCATTTTTGTCACATTCAGGTATCGTGGTTAAGATAAAACCACAGACAAACAAAAAATAGTTATTAATCGATTGTTTTCAAATTCATTTCAAGTCCCAAAATAACTCAAATTTAAAACATCAAAGGAGAAAAAAGCAGTAGCAACTGTCGAAATCAGATATCACCCATCGGCGGGCTCCTCTCCTCACGGGTCAGAGCTGCCGATCGCAGTGTGGCTCCTTAAAAGGCCCGCTCATTAATATTCACGACAACCATCCGTACGTTTTGTTTATTTTGGGAATCAATAGCTGTCTGATATAAATCTCCAAATCATCATTAGACAAATCGCCAACACACGCACATTCCATCAGCGCAGGGGGAAAACAAAATTTTTAAGCAACAAATCCTCAAAGTATTCCGTTATCATAGGCTCATTAGGAATCACCTTTTCCAACACTTCTCAGATTGTTTCCCATTATGTGAAATTAGATTTTTATCTGCCGCAAAAGCTCCACGCCCGCCGTTCGCCTTTTGATGACTCAAGTTTTTCATGATACGCACCACACTGGCTGGCTGGTTGTAAACTGAAACGCAGATGTGTCAAAATTGGTGCTGTGGCCACAGAGCGGACCTCCACCACCGCCGCCGCTGCCTCCCAGGGTACTTCATTAGGCCCAAATGGGATTTGGAGCTGCGGGAAGAAATTGAAACTTTTTTTTTCCTTACTTCACCCCGGCTCATCTCATTATGATATGGACGGAATGATCCCTCTCTCACTGTCTTCTCTTTCTCGCGATGGGCGGGCTAAATTAAGTTGTTTGATTAATGCTGGGACGCTGATAAGTGGTGGACCTCGACTTGAGGTTAAATTAAGTACAGCCGATAAATTTTCAACGCCTCTGACTTTACCAGATCAAAAAATACAACTTCAGTTTATCCATCCTTGTTTGTGAACGCTTCAAACCACCAGCTTTAGTCATTGTTCAAGACAACTCTCGGATTAAGTAACAAAAACAATCCACAACCCTTCATCAGGTGCTCGCCTGCAAGTCACCACCCCGTCAATCCTGTGTGCTCACAGTTCCGGTGTGGTTCAGGCCCCATAACCAAGCCCACTTGAAAGTTTTCCCAGCTTCTCGTTTTGCTCTCCAACAAGTGACCTTTGTTGGCACAAGAAGTGGTCACGTGTGAGGGTATGTATACGAAGCACTTCATGGAAATGTAATCATTCTTCTTTCTAGCCTGGTTCACACCGACTCAACTTTTCGAACATCGGAATGCTCAACACGTGTTTCCGGAAAATCACCCCACCCTCTGCTCCCTGCTTTTAGAATAACCACTTTGGGTTGAAGCATTTAGGGTGGCCAGAGACTGATTCATTTGAACTCTTGCTAAAATAAGCCAAAATCTGGAAACCCTACCCATGGTAAATGGTACCTATTTCTCAGAGTACACCTGCCTCGGCTGCTGCAATGTAAATCCTACCGTCCCGATTAATTTTGTTGCAATCCACACAAGAGCCTTGCTGCCATCCATCTACGTAGGACCTTCACCACCACCACCAGTCTGTGTAGAGAGCCTCTGGAACAAACTCTATCGATCAAAAAGTGAAAAGTAGCTTCCACAAAATGCTATGCAATAGAGTGGCTAAGCTTCTTTGCAAACAGAATAAAGTAAAACCAAACAAAACTACATACATTACTCACTCAGGCAAAAGTTGGTATAAAGAAGTGGTGCATGCTTTTAAAAAAGTTGTTTAGTTAGGCTATTGGAGCCATAATTCCCTGGGCGATTTTCTGAAGAAAAACAACTTCTTCCGAAACAAACCATAATTGATCAATTTTCAGTTTACTGACTCACCCTCCTCTTCTTCCTCCTCGTCTTCCTCGTCCTCCTCTCCCGCGGGCCGGGTTGACACACAGGTGGGTCTCGTCCCCACCCACTTCTTGCCGCTGCAAAACAATCGATCCGTTTCCGCCGGCTGCAGCTCGTAGTAGTCGTCACACTCGTAGAACGCCACCAGGAACACCTGGTCGTCCTTTCTTCGTCTGTTGGCCCAAGGGGGGGAAAAGAAAGCAAACAATTGTCAACAAACAATTTCTCAAGTCAGCATTCACGTGCGTGCGTACCTGTTGTACTTGACAACGTAGCCGTTGTCTATCTCGGGTGCATGAATCAGACCCTGAGCCATGCAGGACAGGTCCAGCTGGGCGGCCAGTTCACTGCTCACGTCGGTCTCCTCCTGGATGTTTTGAGCTCGGCCATTCTTGCGCTTCTTTTGTGGTGATGTCCCACCACCGTCATCGGAAGAGTCTGTTGGGAAAATAAATAGCTTAGTTAATGAAGGTCAAAAAAATGAACGTAATGCCACCATTACCAAGAAATAGAGTGTTCTTTTATCTAAAATTACTACAGTTAAAGTACGGCACGGGATGCAGTCAAGATTTTTTTGTACCAGAAGTGCCGGTTCTGGATTGTTAGTCAAGTGCGCGGCCCGGTTGATCCACACAAGTAGGGAAAGAAATGGGAATTCCTTGGCCAAAATAATAAGATCCGAATTTTTTGTATGGCGGTTCGAGTGCTCCTATCCGAAATAGGGTGGTTCAAAAAATTACGTTTTTTGTCGATTTTCGCTAAACCCAAATTTTTCAAAAAAAAAAAACATATGCCCGGAACGGCTCAACCGACTTAATAGCGTCATAATTCAAAAGAAGGCTTTGGTCCGAAAAAACAAGCTGAATTTTTGAAGGTCTCGGGGCCAAAGGGCTCATATCTGAACAAATTTTTCCCTGATTCTTTGTAATGTTTTACATAACAAATCAAAAGATTGAAATTCTAAGTGATGAAGAATCCTGAAAATCTTCGTTAAGTTCAGCTTTGGGTCGATAAAGTAAAGTAAGTAAATTAGGGTGCTCCAATAAAAAAAAAAAACAAATTATCGCATTTTTATTTTGGCCAAGGCACTCCCATGCCAAGTTTGTGCCAAATCGGAGCACTTTTGATTTGGATACTTCCTGTTTAACGAGAAATCGCTGAATAAAGTGTTTGGTACACTTTAGTTTTTATTATGTATGTTTTGATCTCTCACGTTTGCGATCGAATTTTAAACAAAAAATGTAAAAAATATTTTTCAAAGTTGTTGTCTTTCGGCTCTGGGTCTGGACTCAAAACTTTAGACTCTGACGATTCAAGGCGAGGGGAGAGAAAGTTTAAAAAAACATAAAAAATGGAAAAACAGGCCATATTTTCTACATTTGAATGAAAAAGGTGTTTTAAAATACAGTATCCACTAGTTCAGATGTTTTGCAATCATCAGTTTTGAAAAAATGTAAAATTTGACGAAAACAAAATTTTTAGCAAGAAAAAACCAAACATGCTAAAAATGATATTAAACGCATGGGTTGTATTTGAAATTGATTTCGACTGATTGCTCTTAAATTTCCGTATTTTTTTTTTTTTTTTTTTTTTGTAAGAGCATGTCCCCTAGGGTGACAAGAAAAATTGAAAATTTCGGAAAATCGCAAGAGATACCCCCTGGATCAATTCTTCAGGCAAAAACAAGTAACTGTGCCAATTTTGAGCCAAATCGATTAAGGCGATCAACTCGGATCGTCTTGCACTTTTCTACAAAGTTGTAGGTAATTAAATTTCCTACAAGAATCTCACACTTGGACAGTTTTGGGCGAGACCTGCGCCACCTAGCAGAAAATTACTGAAACGATGTTTTTCCCCATACATTTTCGTGATTTTCCCCATGTAAACTTCAACGATGAAAAGCGACCCCTTAGCCTTAACCGATTTGGCTCAAAATTGGCACAGATACTTATTTTTGCATTAGGAATCGAGTCAGAGGGTATCTCAGATGTCGATTTTTTATTGTCACCCTAATGTCCCCTCATTTTTTGAGCCTAACCCACCAACATCACAACCCACCAACATCACAAAAATTAACCCACCAACATCACAAAAACTATAACCCACCAACATCACAAAAATTAAATATAAGCCGAAAACGAATACCTTGTAGAAAAAATAGTATCAGTTCAATGAAGGTTTATTTTTTTTTATTTCAAATTAACAACAAGCTACCAATAATATCACATCGATATATTATGAAGCTGATCATCTATGATTAATGTTTTTTTTTTTAAATCATGGTTTAGATAGAAAAAAATCAGAAGTATTTGACCTTTGCTAATATTTTTCAATGATTATGTTTACGATTTTGGGAACTCTTTTTTCTCCGTGTAACATCAAACAATTGTTTAACGTTGGGTGGAGATAATCAAATGTTGCAGAATAGATGATGCTAAGAAATAAAGTTAAAAATTCATTTCATGTTCTGAACAAAATATCAAAGCAGGAGTTATTTTTGATAGAAATTAAAAGCTTTTCAAAGCAGAGCGAACGGACCCAAATTCCTGAAAGTTTTAATTTATTTTGTCGTCACTAGCGCCAACTCCAAGGTACGTTGCTTTGCACAGAAAATGACATTTATATGTCTAAAAAGTTCAACTACTTTAAATTACCCGAAACTGTATCGACGTTACAAGCGTAATTGACCGTATCATCAAACCAGAAAGTTCC
Organism: Culex pipiens pallens; assembly: GCF_016801865.2. Taxonomy (NCBI): domain Eukaryota; kingdom Metazoa; phylum Arthropoda; class Insecta; order Diptera; family Culicidae; genus Culex; species Culex pipiens. Next base: position 1,547,910 of record NC_068939.1, read on the forward strand.
ACTTCAGCGAAAATTAAACACTAAACTGGCACCGACCCCCATATTCTGTCCAAAAAAACCGGCTCCGTCAATCAGTTTGACATGTGAACAGGCGCGCCCGCGCGCGTGCACCCAGGATAATTGGCCGCCCCACACACTCTGAGCTGTGATCCTGGAATTTCCAACGAACGGCTCTTTTGACCCAATCTGCAACATTTTCGCATAATGAAACGCGGTTCGCTGCAGTTTTCCGGCCAGATTCGAAACCACTGACTGATGAGGACAGGTTAGGGTGGCACCCAGTCGGCTCATCCCGTGTTGTACCGATTATAGCGATACACAAACAGAAAACGTGCTAATCCACTTTGTGCACCGCTTAATCACATGAGAATTTTCGGATCTGCCGGCTGTTAATTAGATTGCCTCTTATGTTCTGAGGAGGATGGACACGGGGAGCGGGGAGGAGAGGGGGTTGAACCAAAGCTCGACAAAACAGCCATCCTGGCACACGTCACACAAAACTACTGCCGGTTCAGATCGGATCAGAGTCGGTGCACACCGTCGTCGTCGCCGTCATCAGCGGAAATGCAGACAAATCGTTTTCACCAGAGGATGGTGTCGTGACTTGAGCGGTATTCACTCCAAATTTTCGGAAAATCTTCCGTTTCGGATAAGAAACACAAACGCGTCTTTTCTGGCCAAAGCAAAACACACGACTGATTTATTTCTTGTTTGCTCACACATACATCTTCAACTTCTCTCTCGGCTGACCTGATCTCTCTTATTTCGCTAACTCTCTCTCTCTCTCACTCTTCTCTACCACACTCATTCACTACATCCTCGTTCTTCCCTACTCTTATTTTTGTCTTTGTGTCTTTTTTCACTACTGATTTTATTTTGGATTCATATCTTATTAATTAATAATAATCACAAATTCAACTGCAACCTAATGCTCAGCATGGTGTTCGTTGGTATTCTGGAAACACTGCTCATCCCAAGATTCAGTATTGGCAGATCCTTCTCCGGTATCCTTGATCGAGGTTCATGCAAGTCAAAACCCTAACGTCCATATGGTTTCCTGCAAATAAAAAAATAAAAAACGAAATACTCCAAAGCGCTCGTGTTATAAATTAATTGAATAATACACAAGAAATTATAACCTACAATCTTCCCAGAAAATGGGTTTGAGAAACAAAAATACTTTACCAATTAGTCCATTAATCGATATCACTATTATTATCCTTTTTTTTTGTTTACATTTTCCTTGAAATCCAATCATAAGCTCAAATTTTAAGTCTTGTAGGCTACGAGCCTATCGTTTCCCAAATCTTCACCTCAAAAAGATTGAAAGTCTAAGTCTTTCAAAAACAAACGATATATTTTTTTTTGCATCTTCCCTGAAATCCAATCATGAGCTCAAATTTAAGTCGTATAGGTTACGGGCCTATCGTTTCTCAAATCATCACCTCAAAAAGATTGAATGTCTAAAATTCTTCACCAACTTCCAAAAACAAACGATATTTATTTTTTTGCATCTTCCCTGAAATTCAATCATGAGCTCAAATTTAAGTCTTGTAGGTTACGAGCCTATCGTTTCTCAAATCGTCACCTCAAAAGATTGAAAGTCTAAAATTCTTTACCAACTTCAAAAACAAACGATATTTTTGTTTTTTCATCTTCCCTGAAATCCAATCATGAGCTCAAATTTAAGTCGTGTAGGTTACGAGCCTATCGTTTCTCAAATCATCACCTCAAAAGATTGAAAGTCTAAAATTCTTCACCAACTTTCAAAAACAAACGATATTTTTTTTTTTTGCATCTTCCCTGAAATCCAATCATGAGCTCCAATTTAAGTCGTGTAGGTTACGAGCCTATCGTTTCTCAAATCATCACCTCAAAAAGATTGAAAGTCTAAGTCTTTCAAAAACAAACGATATATTTTTTTTTTGCATCTTCCCTGAAATCCAATCATGAGCTCAAATTTAAGTCGTGTAGGTTACGGGCCTATCGTTTCTCAAATCATCACCTCAAAAAGATTGAAAGTCTAAAATTCTTCACCAACTTCAAAAACAAACGATATTTTTTTGCATCTTCCCTGAAATCCAATCATGAGCTCCAATTTAAGTCGTGTAGGTTACGAGCCTATCGTTTCTCAAATCATCACCTCAAAAAGATTGAATGTCTAAAATTCTTCACCAACTTCCAAAAACAAACGATATTTTTTTTTTTTGCATCTTCCCTGAAATTCAATCATGAGCTCAAATTTAAGTCTTGTAGGTTACGAGCCTATCGTTTCTCAAATCATCACCTCAAAAGATTGAAAGTCTAAAATTCTTCACCAACTTTCAAAAACAAACGATATTTTTTTTTTTTTTTTGCATCTTCCCTGAAATCCAATCATGAGCTCCAATTTAAGTCGTGTAGGTTACGAGCCTATCGTTTCTCAAATCATCACCTCAAAAAGATTGAATGTCTAAAATTCTTCACCAACTTCCAAAAACAAACGATATTTTTTTTTTTGCATCTTCCCTGAAATTCAATCATGAGCTCAAATTTAAGTCTTGTAGGTTACGAGCCTATCGTTTCTCAAATCGTCACCTCAAAAGATTGAAAGTCTAAAATTCTTTACCAACTTCAAAAACAAACGATATTTTTGTTTTTTCATCTTCCCTGAAATCCAATCATGAGCTCAAATTTAAGTCGTGTAGGTTACGAGCCTATCGTTTCTCAAATCGTCACCTCAAAAAGATTGAAAGTCTAAAATTCTTTACCAACTTCAAAAACAAACGATTTTTTTTTTTTTGCATCTTCCCTGAAATCCAATCATGAGCTCTAATTTAAGTCGTGTAGGTTACGAGCCTATCGTTTCTCAAATCATCACCTCAAAAAGATTGAAAGTCTAAGTCTTTCAAAAACAAACGATATATTTTTTTTTTGCATCTTCCCTGAAATCCAATCATGAGCTCAAATTTAAGTCTTGTAGGTTACGAGCCTATCGTTTCTCAAATCGTCACCTCAAAAGATTGAAAGTCTAAAATTCTTTACCAACTTCAAAAACAAACGATATTTTTGTTTTGCATCTTCCCTGAAATCCAATCATGAGCTCCAATTTAAGTCATGTAGGTTACGAGCCTATCGTTTCTCAAATCATCACCTCAAAAAGATTGAATGTCTAAAATTCTTCACCAACTTCCAAAAACAAACGATATTTTTTTTTGCATCTTCCCTGAAATTCAATCATGAGCTCAAATTTAAGTCTTGTAGGTTACGAGCCTATCGTTTCTCAAATCATCACCTCAAAAGATTGAAAGTCTAAAATTCTTCACCAACTTTCAAAAACAAACGATATTTTTTTTGCATCTTCCCTGAAATCCAATCATGAGCTCCAATTTAAGTCGTGTAGGTTACGAGCCTATCGTTTCTCAAATCATCACCTCAAAAAGATTGAATGTCTAAAATTCTTCACCAACTTCCAAAAACAAACGATATTTTTTTTTTTGCATCTTCCCTGAAATTCAATCATGAGCTCAAATTTAAGTCTTGTAGGTTACGAGCCTATCGTTTCTCAAATCGTCACCTCAAAAGATTGAAAGTCTAAAATTCTTTACCAACTTCAAAAACAAACGATATTTTTGTTTTTTCATCTTCCCTGAAATCCAATCATGAGCTCAAATTTAAGTCGTGTAGGTTACGAGCCTATCGTTTCTCAAATCGTCACCTCAAAAAGATTGAAAGTCTAAAATTCTTTACCAACTTCAAAAACAAACGATTTTTTTTTTTTGCATCTTCCCTGAAATTCAATCATGAGCTCAAATTTAAGTCGTGTAGGTTACGAGCCTATCGTTTCTCAAATCATCACCTCAAAAAGATTGAAAGTCTAAAATTCTTCACCAACTTTCAAAAACAAACGATATTTTTTTTGCATCTTCCCTGAAATTCAATCATGAGCTCAAATTTAAGTCTTGTAGGTTACGAGCCTATCGTTTCTCAAATCATCACCTCAAAAGATTGAAAGTCTAAAATTCTTTACCAACTTCAAAAACAAACGATATTTTTGTTTTTTCATCTTCCCTGAAATCCAATCATGAGCTCAAATTTAAGTCGTGTAGGTTACGAGCCTATCGTTTCTCAAATCGTCACCTCAAAAAGATTGAAAGTCTAAAATTCTTCACCAACATCAAAAACAAACGATATTTTTGTTTTTGCATCTTCCCTGAAATCCAATCATGAGCTCAAATTTAAGTCTTGTAGGTTACGAGCCTATCGTTTCTGAAATCATCACCTCAAAAAGATTGAATGTCTAAAATTCTTCACCAACTTCAAAAACAAACGATATTTTTTTTTTGCATCTTCCCTGAAATCCAATTATGAGCTCAAATTTAAGTCGTGTAGGTTACGAGCATATCGTTTTATAATCATTACTCCAAAAAGATTAAAAATATCTGAAATCTTTAACCAATTTGTCCAACAATAGGTTTGTTTCTTTATTATTTGTGTTTTACATCTTCCTTGAAATCCAATCATATACTCAAATTTAAGTCGTGTAGGTTACGAGCCTAACGTTTTTTAAAACATCACCTCAAAAAGATTCAATATCTGAAATCCTTAACCAATTTGTCCAACAATCGATAAATCCCAGTTTTGTAGCATCTTCCCTGAATTCGAATTATGAGCTCAAAATTTACCCATAAATTACGCTCAATTATTGCTGGAGCATCAAGCTCAATGTATACATAATTCTTCCTCTATCCTTCTACAGGGTTTAATCTCAAAGTATCCATAATCCACGCTTTACCCTCTGAAGAGACTCAAACAAAAATATGATAATAAACCAGCCGGTTTTTTTTTCGTGACGGCTTTCGCGGCACGCTCACTTCAACTGTTCTGGACTAATATTTGAACATGGCGTATCTCTAAACAAGTTTTTTTAAGAAAATGATTTCAGACTGCTTATTTTGTCGTTTTAAACCGAAACAAGGCAAAAACTAGATTTATTTGAACTATACGCCATTTTCAAAAGTTTGGCTAGATAATATCGAAGGCCGCCATCTTAGGCCCACTGGGCCCACAAAAAGAGGTACACTCAGTTTGTATGGGAGCTGTCAACATACTCCCGGGCTGTAATAAACGCTCTATTTCACTGGGGATTCAAGCTCGAAGTATCCATAATCCAAGCTCTACCCTCTCGGGGGACTCAGGCACACGAATGCAATAGTAAACGCTCTACCCTCACAGGGAACTCAAGCTACAAGTATCCATAATCCAAGCTCTACCCTCTCGGGGGACTCAAGCACACATATGCATAATAAACGCTCTACCCTCACAGGGGACTCAAGCTACAAGTATCCATAATCCAAGCTCTACCCTCTCGGGGGACTCAAGCACACATATGCATAATAAACGCTCTACCCTCACAGGTGACTCAAGCTCAAAGTATCCATAATCCAAGCTCTACCCTCTCGGGGGACTCAAGCACACATATGCATAATAAACGCTCTACCCTCACAGGGGACTCAAGCTCAAAGTATCCATAATGCAAGCTCTACCCTCTCGGGGGACTCAAGCTACAAGTATCCATAATCCAAGCTCTACCCTCTCGGGGGACTCAAGCACACATATGCATAATAAACGCTCTACCCTCACAGGGGACTCAAGCAATAAGTATCCATAATCCAAGCTCTACCCTCTCGGGGGACTCAAGCACACATATGCATAATAAACACTCTACCCTCACAGGGGACTCAAGCTCAAAGTATCCATAATGCAAGCTCTACCCTCTCGGGGGACTCAAGCACACATATGCATAATAAACGCTCTACCCTCACAGGGGACTCAAGCTCAAAGTATCCATAATGCAAGCTCTACCCTCTCGGGGGACTCAAGCACACATATGCATAATAAACGCTCTACCCTCACAGGGGACTCAAGCTCAAAGTATCCATAATGCAAGCTCTACCCTCTCGGGGGACTCAAGCACACATATGCATAATAAACGCTCTACCCTCACAGGGGACTCAAGCTCAAAGTATCCATAATGCAAGCTCTACCCTCTCAGGGGACTCAGGCACACGATGCAATAATAACGCTCTACTCTCACAGGAGACTCAAGCTACAAGTATCCATAATGCAAGCTCTACCCTTTCGAGGGACTCAAGCTCAAATATGCATAATAAACGCTCTACCCTCACAGTAGACTCAAGCTCAAGGATGCGAATCATCACTTACAAACGCATCAATTTGTGATCGGCATCCTGCGTTGGTATAAATTTCTCCATCGCTTTCTAACACAAGATGAAAGAGCACATAACAGTCAACAATGATGAACCAAAATAACCATCAGACACACGCATAGACATGATCTGTCACTGTCTGTTTGTCTCTTTTACGCTCATCCTAGCTAATGCGACAAAGCAAGACAGCACGTACCACACGAGCATCGCAGGTAACTAGATAGCAAATTAGGCAACGTTGCAAAAGAGAAGAGCTCTTCCTACGATAGTCGTTTACTTGTTTTGGCAGATTGCTCATCTCTCTCAGAGCAAGTCGAGAGGTTCCATTGAAATGAAGATCCCATCTATGAGTTGGTAGCATCCCTGCTCAAGCTCAAAGCATAGAGAAAAAAAATCAAATGGATCGCTTTACAACATGGCCTTGGCGGTCTTTATTAAAAGATTGCAAGTGTGGAACTTGCAGTCCGAAGGCTTAAAACGATCAGGCAATCCAAACCATTTTTTTACACTCACGCTCTCATTCTCCCCGGGATTCGATTTGACGACCCTTGGATTGTGAGTGTCCCTGCCGACCAGCGTGGGTTGGATAACCAAACGACCTGAATTTTGAAGTTGGCCGGGGCCAAATCTGTTCTTGATAAATCTCACCACTACACCACCGGATCCGTCCCAAACTCAATAATTCGTCTACCCTTCCAGGGGACTCGAGCTCAAAGTACACTAGCAGTAACAAGTAGGACTTATTATAATTTGATTTATTTTTCTTGAGTTTTGTTGTTTCATTATTTTTTGATTTACTTCAATTTCTTGACACTCCCTGTTATTGAGGATTTTTCATTATTGCATTTCCTTCGATCTCAATTAACAATTATTATTCAACCTAAATCAATCAAGTACACTTTTTATAATTAATAGAAATATCATCATTCTTAGTTTCTTAGTAGAAGAAAAACATTTATTCGACAAATTAGTATACATTTCAAATTCATTTGTATATTTCATGTTATGCACACAGCACGAAACCGAAGTTTGCATCCCTTGCATTGCACGAAAATTCTGTTCATAATGCACCTTTAAGTCGTTTTTTTTTATCGTTTCCACCGCTACAAAACAGTAAAGTATTGTCCTTTTTAGAATTATCCTTACATGATTTGGTATACTTAATTTTTGTCGTCACTGTGTCGACTCAACTAGTTCAAAGATTGTTCACATTTCATACTTCATACTTTATAACCAACTTAAATCATAAAGAATAAGAAACTTTTTCTAACATTACTAACGTAAAAAAATATGTCGTTGTATTTAAATAACTTCAACTTCAAATCAATCCAATGCCAGAACTCTCACCATTAGCAGTTCAACACCATTTGATTTAACAACAATGACTCATTTTTTTATTTAAAATTATTCTCTTATATATACTCAAAACAAAACATAACGACACCACAACGAAATACATTAGTTCTGTTAAGAAACAACAATAAAACTCAACAACTGTATTTTTATACAAGATCCTTCCATTACAGCACTGGTTCTACAAAAAAATAAAATGTTTGCCTAACATCGGGCTGACATCGGTCCGACAGTAGAGCATTCTCTATACGGGGACCAACACTCGAGTCGGCCCCACATCGACCAAAAGTTGTACTACCTTACCTTAGCGGGAAAAAATCGAACGAAAACGCTGCAGCCACGGCGTTTCTTTGTGTGTGTGAAACCAATCAAACGGGACACCGCGGCCGACTGCAGCCATGACGTTTCTTTCTACACCAAAATATTTACGATCGAATGCCGGAAAACACGACAAGGTTACCATCAATCAAACAACAAAAATTTCACCGCTGCAGCTTTCTGTGCTCTGCCTTCAACAGAGGACGCCGACGCCATCATGGTTTGCAAACACTTCACAACAGCCAAACTTTGAATAAAAATAATCACTAAAATCACTAAGAACAACAAAACTTATTAATATCTTGATAAAGTATCGCGGAGGGAGCGCTGATTGCGCCATTGTCGTGACTTGAGCGGTATTCACTCCAAATTTTCGGAAAATCTTCCGTTTCGGATAAGAAACACAAACGCGTCTTTTCTGGCCAAAGCAAAACACACGACTGATTTATTTCTTGTTTGCTCACACATACATCTTCAACTTCTCTCTCGGCTGACCTGATCTCTCTTATTTCGCTAACTCTCTCTCTCTCTCACTCTTCTCTACCACACTCATTCACTACAGATGGGTAGCTACCGGGCCTCTCTTCAGTGCCGATAGCAGTCACGTGGCTTCCAGGATGCACAGTGGGATTATTTTGTGTTGTAAAATTTTATTTTATTCATATTTTTGCTTTTCAGTAGAAATATGTAGAGAATTACTATTGAAAAAAATATTGTTTTTCTCATTGTTCAATTCCACCCATGCTGAGCAGATTTATTCCGTTCGGTCATCGCTGACGACGCGCCGGAACGTAAGCCGCTTGAAAACAGACCAGACATCAGTAGACAAAAATCTACGGAATCCCTGGGAAACGCCACATTTCGTCGAAACCAACATTCGATTCAATCCCGTTCGCCCGACGCGTTCCCAGAACGAATAGCTTTGACCTCAACCCCTCTCTTCAACATTTTATCCAGGACGGGTCCAGGCTCGAAGCCTGCCAGTGACACAATCCGGAGCAGCTCCGAAAAAGGGTTCAGCAATTTCTACCAGCCACCAGCCAGAAGAGGCGCTAAAAGTTTTGCAAAATCAGTGGCCCGTGCAATCGAACTAAAAAGAGTTGCGAACGGCCCCGAAGAGGGAAATTGAAGAAACTTGTTCAGCCGCCTGTGGTCGCTGCTGGCCACTAGACCTCCAGGAAGGGACTAAGCAAACCGAAAATTCTAATGAAAAGAAAACGCTTCAGCAATAAATCAAAATGAGTTTACTTTTTGGTGGGTTCTTTCGAATTTAGGTGGTGTTACTAAGTGGTGCGGTCAGTGGAAAATCTTCGCTCCAGCTCAAGTGTGATCCCTTTTCTGGTTCCGGTTGACGGCATTGAAAAGAGCCGAATCGATGCCGTTGAAGCGTTTTGGGGGTAAAGTGTTTTGAAATTCGATTAAGATTAGATATAGAAATCAATTGAGAGGGACTGCAAACAAAATTGAAAAAAATATATGCTCAGCACTTTTATTCTAAACTGGCACTCTCCAAATAGTTCAGTAGCGAACAAATCTGTTTATTAACTTTTATAGTAAAACAAATCCTCAACTGACAAAAAATAACAACTTTTGTTGATTGCACATAAGAGGTACAGAAAAAAATGCAAACCTGTTGACACGCACTTATTTAAGCTTATTTAAGATGTTGTGCCCAATATGTACCAAATCAGTAAATGGTATTTGTGCGTTCGCTGTTGATCTTAAATATTTGTAAGGGAAAATTTAAATATAATGTATGAGGAAAACAGTTTTCAAATTATATCCTAAAATCGTAAATTTAAGCAATCCTGCTGTGATTTTAAAAGGTTTGACATAAGTACCTAACCTTTAAATCGATTGCTTTTTGAAGGAAAGCCAACCCTGACAAAAATGTTTTAGAAAAGCTGTGAAAATTTCGTACAATTTTCTTTCATAGATTTTAAAAACTGGACAGCTCACAAAAAATCGAATTGATGAATATTAGTTTCCCTAAATGTCACCAAATTAGGCTGTATCTTGGAATGTATTGTTTCGAATTATAGTTTGGCGTCATTATTAAAGTATGTCACGCAAAAATCAGAACAATTAAAATTTACAGTCCAGTTGCCTCGAAGTTCGATTATCCGAAGTTTTGTGAGGAACTTCAGATAATTGAATCATGACCAAAACAAATATTTCTTGTTTTTTAAATCAAACTCGAGTTCTGCGACCCCATTTCAGTCAAATTGGAATTGTTGATTTCCTATATAAACTGTAACAGGAGCTGCAGGTACCGGGTCTAGACAGTTAAAATTAAAAAAAAGATTTTTTTTTCAATTGCTACCGGATTTTGATTTATTTTTTGTATACTATTCAACCGGAGAGACTTTTTACAAGAAGATTTTTTTATATACTTATTTTTTTATTTACCGTAAACTGGGGTCAATTGGGACACATGGGGCGAATTGGGACAGCAGTTTTAACCATGTTGGAGCACAATATTTTGATTTTTCTTTCGGTTAGATCAGACTCAGACCAACAAAATGTGTACATTTACTTCCAAATTTAAAAGCTTTGAGTGCTCTAAACACTGCTGTCCCTATTCAGACTGTAGTCTCGATTCACCCCAGATTACGGTACCCACATTATCCATTTTTTTTATTTTAATTGTGTTCTAAAAATTAGTTTTGATTAAACAGATTCAAATAAGCTGATAATCAGGGGTGATTTTTAATAGCCTTTTTGTTCCTTACAAATTTCAGCAAAACAAGAATGCAAAATGATTTGATTACCTACGTAAAATTTAGTATAAGTAAGATTGATTTGAGTGTTTCATTTGAAAAGTTCTTAATAAACGTTTGTTCAACATATTTTTTTTCTGTTTATTGACTTCTATTTGAGTTTGATGCTAAGATTCTAAGATTGATAAAAATCATTGAAAAAAATATCTGTTTCATTTACATATAAGTTTTTGTATCCACCAAAACTGATTTTGCAGTATGAATCAAGTGAATTATCTGTATCAATCAAAATATGTGATTGATTTTACACCTGACTCAATTAAAAAATAAAAAATAAAACTAAACAAATATAAAAAAAAACTCTGTTGATATTATTGTTAAAGATGCATAGTTTTCTACTACCACTTGTCAACACATAGACAAAACAAATTTTAGTCCACTTCCCCCCAGAAACTCTATTCCCCACGCTATCGAAAAACAAACCTGTTGATTTATGACCAACCCACTCCACGCAGCAGTTCCGAAATTACTCGGCCCAAAGCATTAGGATTAATGTCCCACGCGTATTAGTTTTAAATATTGCTCAATCAGTGAAGCCGATGCACCGTAGTCGGTGGCGTCGGGGCCATTAGAACGCCAAACCGCCCTATTTTGAGTTATTTTAACGATTTTAATCCTACTTTTAGTTTCGAATTTTGGCGCCAAAATGATCATTCGATATTCGAGTTTGGTAAATAATTGTTGCAATTGATTATACTTGTTCAATACGCTATAAGCTAGTTGCGCTACCTCGGAGACAAGTCAGCGTTCTGATTTATTTTTCGACTGATCAAACTAGAACGTCCGTCTTCTAAATCACATCGCTGGCCGCGTGTCTCCACGAATGCCAGTGGGGAACAAATAAAGATTTAAATCGAGTTCTAATCGCGTGCTGTCCACCCACGCACATAGCTTAAGCTAAACGCCTATAACTTGACTGATTTTACGACTTATCGTCGGAACAAGTGGCTGTGTGCAGATCGTCGATCGGGGAGGTTTGACTCTTCCGATAAACACCGATTGTGTCACTTTTGTCGGGGGAGGGTGCGAGCAAATCTCGTCGAGTGACAAACAAGACAAATTGGCCCACAATTGTGCCAATTGGGGCGAGGGGAGCGACAAGCGGTGGTCTACGTCTGGGGGGAGCTTGGGTGTGGTTATTGGACTTGTCCATCACAATGGTTTTGTAAAATTTATGTAGCTATTAAGAACCATGAGAGGGGGAAAGCCCGACGAAGCCGAGGGAAGATGAGATAAACTGGAAGTCGGTTGAAATTTATTGCTCTATTTATTAACGTGAGATACACGAATTCTGGTCCAACCTGAAACATTGCCCTGGATGACCCAGGCGAACCGAAAAACAAAGTGAAAACGGGCAGGTCAGTAAAAAGGGAAGCGAAGATATGGGAATTCTGACTACACCAATTTGTTCGTTGCTCACCAGATGGTCCACACTCATAATCAGCAACGCACTTGGGCACGATTTATGTCCAGGATTACGGCATTTACGCACCTACTAATGGCACCAAATTACTACCCGGGACCCTGGTCCGGATGCTGCTGTTGCATCCATCTTTCTGTCGCTTCGTAAATTATTTACTCACATGTTGGCCAATCGACCGGGCCGGTGTATTTGCCTATGGCGCACAGCAGCTTTCGTCCTGAACCAACAACATCCACAATCCGTTGGACGACCCATCATGTTCTGCGTATCGCTTGGCGGCTTAGCACAACATTTTCGACCTAAACCAATAATGCGCTGCTGCGATAAACAACAGCACTTTCAAAATATTTCATGTATTCACATTAGGGACAGGGCCTGTTGAAAAAAATTAACAAATATTTTTTCCCAAACATAACTTTTTTTTTGTTAAACCTGCATTGTTTGCAAAAACTTACCTACATTTCATGCAAAATTCCAAATACTTTCAATTAGCAATGTAAATCCCAATTTCACAGACACGGTTTAGCTTTATGATGGTCGTTGCATAATTTAATTGATTGCGACTCAATTCCCACCCCGTTTGCCGCTAATGTAACAACTGGCAAACGAATTTGATAATGATAACGATAACAAATGTTTATAATTTGTGCGAAACTTTCCAACTCATATGTACACAGTACCCATTCATTTCCAAATTACCGATCACTATCACAGTCAAATTTTCGCAGTATATGCAAAGCAAACTCATAATTTAGTTTGTAAGCCGAATTAAAATCGCGTTTAAACTAGTGCATAAATCACGCCAACGGTTCAGTGACAACTGTTCACTGACCTGTGTGATGTGGCGGTTAATAAAGGCAGGAAAACATTGCAGACCAGGTTAGGAAGTGATTTGTGGAATCGTAAACAGCAAGTTGTCAGCGTGTGATACTAAGCTAATTTGCTGTTATTATCAACACAATAATGGGTTTGAAGGTGCGTAAACTTTGTGCTTCATTTGATCGCTTCCAAAATTTTTATTTTTGTACAAAATTTCAGAAAAACAGTTGTTGTTTGTTTTGACAACAGAACGGTACAAAACGTAAAAAAAGGGGAAAATATTTTCCTAAATTCGTTAAATTTTGCCAATTTTTGATAGTAGCATGTAGATGTAAAATGTTTTTTGTGATACTTTTTGTTTCAAAACTTCGTAAATGAGGCTTGTAATTTCAAGTCTGTCTTTTTACCTCAATCAGAACCGAGGGACAAAAACATTAAATAAAATTTGTATCAGCCTAAGTTGGCATTAGATTTCATTATAATTCGATGAATTTCAAAAAGATTTCATTAGGTTTCATTAAATTCAAATAGATGTTAATAGACTTCTTCAGAATTTATTGAAATTTCAAAACATTTTAAAAAATCTCTATTTCGTACAAGTTCATACAAGTCCAGAAAATTTCAACTATTCAAGTTTGATAAACGACGAGGGCTTAAAAATTTAGTTGCAGCTCCGAAAAACACTTTTCAATAGCATTTTTCAGGAAAACGATAAGTTTGTCATCCCTGTTTTGGTCAACTCAAATACCAAAACAGTGTTGAAAAGTGTTACTTTCCGATACAAGTAATGAAAAGTTAAATTTTTTTTACCATTAATAGGAGTGCTATAATAAACTTATCAGCAATATTATTGGCCATTTCGTCAGTACAGATAGACAGAAAAAGTGTTCTAGCTCGAAACTAAATTGCAAATAAATATTTCATTACATTTTACTAGACTTCATCACATTCGATAAGATTTTATTAGACTTGGATTCTTTTTTTTCGCAGTCAATTATAAAAAAATCCTGTCCTGGTTAATTTACTATTACGCTTTGAAACATACACAAAAATGTAAAAATGCTACCAGCTTATTGATTTGTATAACCTCTATCAAACGACACACACAAATCGATTCATCTAATCAGCTTCCAAAAGCTAAAACACGAATCAGAACAAATTTGAATATTTTACCCCAGTAAACAAGGTAATTACTGAATCGGATTAAATTTGTCAAAACAAATAATTATCTGCTTTGAGAGCCCCATCGCCGTGGTCCAGCGTTGTGGTCAATTTGCATAATTAATACTACTCTTTGGGGGAGCTCAGCCACCACCGCCGCCAGAGATTGTCGATTGGTCATTTTGAGCCGGCTCGATACAAAACAGAACATTTCGAGGGTGGTTTCGATTGTGTCACCTCGTGGATCCATGCCTGTATGGTTGAAATTAATACTTACCTCAAGTCCCACGCGACCTCTTCTGGCCACTTTGGCCGGCCCACTAACACGAGTTAGAGAGTCGATCGATTGACAAAAGCCCGGTTGCTGCTGCTGCTACTGCTGCGGTGTTGGCCAAAGCCGATAATTAATATCGATCGTGGAGACCCTCAGCCGCGGAGTGGGCTTGACGGTGGTGTTTGTATCAGTTTAATCATGCACTATTTACGTGTTGTCAACCCCCATAATTGAGGCATAGAAACGAAATCGATTTTATTTTCCTCCATGTTCACCTAATCGGTTCAGAAGCGAGACTCGCAGTTCAAAAACCAATTTATATTTTCCACAGGCATCGATTGATCAATCATTGGCCGATTGAAATAAAATAGCTCGCAACACCGGAGCAAACAGTTCAGTGGATCATTTCAATTAGTGCAGTTGACATTGCTTCTTTGAAACAACATAATTAATCGTGTCAATTTCAATAAACGACCATCAATCAGCAGTGCTTTCCTAGCTGTTTGAATTGATGTTGGAGATATCTTATCGGATCAGTATTCAAAACGGACTTTCCAGAATGCGATGTAACCAAAACCGCAAACCAATCACTTTGCACATTCGGCAGCAATAAAAATTCCCCATTTTATGCAAATTTATCCCAAACTTTTCTAGTAATCCTCAAACTTTGAAAATTTCCACACCGTCACTCTCAATTTCGACCAAATCCGATCGAAAGATGATTGATCGCTCCCAGAGGAAAATCTAGTTGGAATTTGCGGCGAACTTGGAGCTTGGGAAAAGAAACTTTTCCCACAGATTCCATAAAGCACGAATGCTTCATGGTTGAACAGCTTCCAAGTACGGTCTATATAGAAACCATCTTCTTTCGTCTCCCTTTATCGTGTGTGTGTGTGGGACATCGAACGATGCGATATCAGTGCGGAAAAAACGAGCAATGATTCAAATAAATCCCCACCATTCATAAACATAAACATCTCAGCCAAAAGTTGAGCCACAATATGTGGATTCTGCAGAAAAGGAAGAAGAAAAAAGAAGCACACGCCAAAGGCATCCCAACCACTCCCGGCACTCATAAATTGTTGTTCCGATCTACATATTTCATGCATGCACTTGTAGTTAATAAATTTCGAATCCTTCGCCTTTATTTCGTTTTCGGCTTCGTCGAACACCCCACAAATTCAGAAAAAAAGGGAAGGGGGGAAGGGTTGCCAGCTCCGTCTCTCTGAAGTCAGATAGCAGATAGGCTACGTGTGGCAACAAATAACCACCTGCAGCAAATCTGCAGCAGGAAGAGAAACTGTACGGGTATTTGCTTCCCCTCGGAAAGAGTTGCAATCTACGCTTTGAGCAGATCTCAAACGGAAAGCTCGCTTCGGGAGGAACTTTATTTTTTTGCTTGACGGTGTGTGGTTGTTGGGAGATCTGCAAGTGTGCATCGAGTGGAAAAAGCGATTTCCGTTACAGTAGCGAGATAAGCGGAAAATGAACCCCCCGCGATTGGATTGCTTTCGATTGAACAGGTACGGCTTACGTGGAAAGAATTCCGGTGCGTTTTTCAAGCTTTGTACCTTTAAACTTTTTCAGGATATTTAAATCAAAACAATTAATGACGTTCAACCAATATAAACTTGCATTATTTCGATACAAAATTGATAATAAGTGTTTGCAAATAATTTATTGATAGTAAAAATTAAACGCTAAATTGATTTCATAAAAAAAAATCAGGGCAACCAATTATCCTGGATTTTTAATTTTCCAGGAAACGGGAAATTTTTTTTTCCCAAATAATTTTTGAAATAGTCATTAAATCTATGTTTTCATTTTAACTGTCATGTTTTTCAAGATTTAAATCATAGAAATAGCTCAATACTGTTAATTGGTGATAATCTGCACTTCAATCAAGGAGAGCAATTTTTTTATAGCTGTAAAAACATTAAAATTGTTTTTTTGCTCTTTGTTGTGCTTATGAATTTAAATAAATTATAATTTGCATTTCAACGTAATTCAAATTCAGTAAATTTTGGTATCAATATATTTCTTTTGCATTTTTTTGGTTTTGTCATACACATGACCACAAAAGCTTAAAAAAATCTTTGAAACTGTTTATAAAAATAACAAGAAATGAAATCAAATAAAATTACAACAGCTAATTTATGTTGTTATATAAGTTTAGAATTTAATGTTTTACTTAACACATATTTTACAAATTATCTTTAAGTCACCACCACCATCTGGGGTGAATCGAGACTTCAGTCTGAATACGTACAGGAGATCCGTGTACTAATTGAATTGTTCGTTTCCTGATTTAACCGAAATCAATAAAAACACAAAACACCATGCAAAAAAATATTGCTTCAAAAGCTGTCTTAATTTTTTACTTTTGTACTGATTTGCTCCAGATGCCGGAATTTGTTGAACAATAATTAAATATGATTTTTTTTAAGTTTTAAATCATAAACATACGTAAATAGTCTATTTAAACATAAATAAATTTAAATAGAAAATATTCACGAGCCTAGGTATTATTCCCTAATAAGCCTGATTTATGAAAAAAACCACATTTTAATGCTTTAAAATTCTTATCGTTTACCAAATATTCAACTGTTCATCTGTTTCCACAACCATTTTTTTATAAGGGCAATTCTAGCTTTAAGAACAAACTTTGAAACAATTCAAAGAGGGATTGGGGTAACTGCTCAATCGGCGAAGAATGGTCTTAACATTTTATAAGATTATTTTTTCACTGTTTGTGGTATTGTTAACCAATTTCAATATTATTCTAAATATTTGTCAAGATGTCAAAGAAAAAGTTATATTACATAAGTAAAATTCTTTTAATATTGAATTGGAAATTTAAATGAATCAGCACAACCTTTGTTAAATTTCGGATAATTTTAATTATTGTTTAGTTAAGGATAATATCAACAGCAAAATACAAAATTGACTACCTAACAAAAAAATCCATTAAACATTCCAGATTTCAAAACAGTTATGCATTTACTCCTGCATCAGTGATGAATTTTAACTGCTGCACTTATTCAAAACCAAAGTGCCGGGGATCCATATTTAAGCTCTTCTAAATACAGTCACGTACAATCCCCCAGCCTAAAACGCTTTGATGCGAGTAACTCGGTAGAGTAGAGTTACCATTTTGTGGTAAATATTGCATCACAAAATTGGTTGATCCCCTGCTTATGGCAACTTTCATTCGGAAGTCTAAAAACAAATGGGTAAAAGTACGCTACCCTCTGGAATGACTATCCAAATGATTCGCCACAGTTTATGTAATCGGATTCCAGATTCCAGGGGGTTACCTGCTGCTGGAATTCATTTCCGGACACAACTATGAGCCTGATCCCGGGCTGGGTGTAGAGGATTAGAGCAAAATGTACTGCATTTTTGTGTGCTTTACTGTTTATAAACCTTTTCTAGGAAGGACTTTGGTTACCGGTTGAGTTAACAATTCAATTAAAACGTTTTGCAAGATAAATGTGGTTCTCATGTGCTTTTCTGAATCTGATAAAAGACTAAAACTGTTTTCAAAATTCACTGCCTTGGAATTGCTTTGCTGCAATCAAATACATCTCAATTTCATCAGACAAAGAGCATCGCCCAAACTGTGAAGACTTTCCAGCGCTCGAGGAATATCGCCTCGAAGTGTCTGCACCACCAAAAAAGGAATCAATAAATTAACTATCGTTATTAGACGTACTTTATTTTTAGGAGATTCATCTATCTTTCGCTGGTTGGCGTCTTTGGAACCCTTTTGCCGAAACTGTCGCTGCGAGTCTTCTCTCCACCAAAAAGAAAAAGGAAAAAAGCAAAGCCACGTGCCGTGTCGTGACGGCCAAAATACTGACGTGGATGAGGGCAGAACGATCTCTTGTGTGGTGGCAGAAGGCGCATCGCGTTTCGAGACAAGCGTGAAATCGAACCACAATCATGAATTGCGCCCTCCACCGCCGGGGCGTGCTTTCCTCACCGATTCTGGGTCTTTTGGGACTGAACTCGATGATGGTTCGCTGCTGCTCGGCTCCACAACAATAACGAACACACACACACCACGGGGCCAGAAGAAGTGAACCAAAAGATATGTTGCTTTGGGAGGGAAAGAGATCGAGGTGGGTGGGGAAGGAAAACCAACAAGTCGTTTATGGTAGAACAGAAAACAGTAGAAGAAAAAAAAAAACAGGCAAACACACTGCACAGCACAGCGGACAAACCTTCCTCAACTCTTTCTCCTTTGGGAAATCGATTTTTGTCAAACGATGTGGATAAATGAATGTTGTATTTGCCGACGTTACGGTCGTTGTTGCCAAACAGTCAGTCAGTGGGGGCTTTGGGAGAGACAAGGGCCAATAATGTTGCCAAAATATTGGTAAACAGAGAGATAGTAACGAAATCAGAGAATGTTTGAAGAAAAACAAATAAACTTTTTTTATATCGTTACACAGACAACTATATTACCTCAACCATTTTAAAACGACATTAGTAAACAACAGTTGGTGTACAAAATAATAACAGCTTTTTGATGAATGGAACCTACTTTTTTTAAATTGCATTTTCAAAAAAAAAATGGTAGTAACAAATTTACAATTGAACTATTTTCCCCAGTGGATAGAGCAATAACACATAAATGTTTTCATTACTAAGATAAAAAATTAAATAAGGTTGGGATTTTTTGAAACGTAAAGCAATTAAACTTCATGTTTAATAAACTTCATTGTTTCAATAATACATTGTACACTCGATGACAGCTGTAGTATTCCATGAAAAAAATGATTCTGCCTGTTATACTAATTTTCATATAGTTGAGTAACGTTTCTAATAAATTACGAATTACAAAATTATCAAAAAAAAATTAAAGCATTTTTGATTTGCCGTATGATCTTTTTATAATCAATTTATAATGTAACATTTCTATAAAAGTTGCCATACCTACAAGTTTAAATTTATTGAATGCATAAAACATCGGATGCAATAATAGTAGTTTATGCAACAAGTTGCAAAAAGTGGATTTTTTCAGCACGAGTCGTACATTTATCCAACGAGGTTCACCGAGTTGGATAAATACGAAGAGTGCTGAAAAAAACAAGTTTTGCAACGAGTTCCATACAACATTTTTTGCAATTCCAAAAAACACACACTGAGTGAAATTTTATGTCAGATTTTCGTGTATTTTGTCAATAAATCGTTTAAATAAAAAAAAAATGTTGAAAAGTGTAACTTTTCGAAACAAGTGCTGAAAAGTTCAACTTTTCAGCACCCATTTGAGTGCTGAAAAGTAGAACTTTTCAGCATTTATTTTGAAAAGTGTTGCTATTCGATTCTGTTATTTTTGGTACAGAAAAGTAGGCTATTTCGTCGTTCAAAAATGACAGAAAAAGTAAATAGTTTCACGACGGAATTGCAAAAAAAAAGTTTTTGGTGCTTAAATTTATATTAGATATCATATTCGTATATGTCATGTCAACCGGAAATGGATTTTATTTGTATTTTTTGATTTGGCTCAAACTTTGTAGGGGCCTTCCCTATGACCAAAAAAGCTATTTTGTGTAATTGGTTCACCCATACAAGTCTCCATACAATTTTGGCAGCTGTCCATACAAAAATGGTATGTAAATAATCAAACAGCTGTAACTTTTGAGTGAATTTTCTGATCAATTTGGTGTCTTCGGCAAAGTTGTAGGTATTGTTTAGGACTTTTGAGAAAAAAAAGGTACAAGGAAAAAAAATTGCAGATTTTTTAATCAGCTTTTTTTTCACCAAAACTCAATTTCCCAAAATACGTATTTTTGGATTTTCGAGATTTTTTGATATGTTTTAGGGGACAAAAATCCGCAACTTTTGAGCCATAGAGAAACATGGTCTGCCTCCGAGTTATGAATTTTTGAAAAAACAGTGATTTTTGGAAAAAAAAATCGAAGTTTCATGCAAAAACAAGTTTGACATTATTTTTTAATGCAAAATTGAATTTGCAATCGAAAAGTACTTTACAGATTTTTGGATTAAGGGCTCCGTTTTCAAGATATAGCCACCGAAAGTTTGATTTTAGCGAAATATTTGCATTTTTTCAATTTTTAAAAAAAGTGACCATGAGTGACCATTTCTAAAAATTTGAAAAGTTCAGAAAATTTGCTATAAAATTGTCTAAGAGACATTGAAGATTGGACCTCTGGTTGCTGAAATACAACGGCTTAAAGAAAAAGAAACACGAAAATTGAAGTTTTCTTAATCTCACCAAAACAACCCACCATTTTCTAATGACCTTATCTCAGCAACTAATGGTCCGATTTTCAATGTTAATACATGAAACATTCGTGAAATTTTCCTATCTCTTCGAAAAAATTTTTTTTGAATTTTTTTAAATCAAGACTAACATTTTAAAAGGGCCAAATATTGAATATTACTCCCATTTTAAATGCTAGTCTTGATTTAAAAAAATTAAAAATATTTTTTTCGAAAAGTTCGGAAAAATTCACGAATTTTTCATGTGATAACATTGAAAATCGGACCATTAGTTGCTGAGATGTGGTCATTAGAAAATGGTGTGTTGTTTTGGTGAGATTAAGAAAACTTCAATTTTCGTGTTTCTTTTTCTTAAAGCGGCTCTACCTCAGCAACCCGAGGTCCAATCTTCAATGTCTCTAGACAATTTTATAGAATTTTTTTTGAACTTTTCCAAAAAAATATGTTTAGAAATGGTCACTCATGGTCACTATTTTTAAAAATTTAAAAACTGCAAATATTTCGCTAAAATCAAACTTTCGGTAGCTATATCTTGAAAACGGAGCCCTTTATCAAAAAATCTGTAAAGTACTTTTCGATTGCAAATTTAATTTTGCATTAACACTCCTCCGTCCAAGGCATCCCGTACTTACACGAACGACCAAGGCGGAAAAAAAGTTGGAACGCTAACTTCAACTCGCTGGTTCTCAGCTAAAACTCAACCAATCTGGATGATTCCTTTTTCCAGAGATTTGTACGGATCTCCAGATGAGCCTAGAACTTTGCAGATCTCGATTTGATCAATCCTCTAATTACTACGACTAAATTAGTCGGAGCAACTTTTTTTCCGCGTGTATTTCCGAAAAGCGACTCAAGCGGGAACATTTTTGCTACGCTGCAAAAATACAATAACTTTGCTAAAACGTTAGCAAAACCCATAAAATTATATATCAAAATTTCCGTTATGATCTCAGGATTATGGTGAACTTCTCAAATTTCCATTATTTTCTCAAAAAAATCACAAAACTACGTAAAACTACAGAAAAAATAAAAATGCCTCATTTTATGACTAAAACTTTATGGTAAAATCATTGATTTCATTGATTTTTTTTCATGAAAATGTTTCAAGTGATCTAAATTATATGTTTCAGAATCATTCTGGGTGTGTTTCTTCCTGAATACTACAAAATTTTACCAAAACTACGTAAAATACAGAAAATGTTATGCTTACCTTTAGAACTTTATTTGTTTCATTGTAAAATCATTGATTTATTTTATGAAAATGTTTCAAATAATCTAAATTATAAGTTTCCGAATCATTCTGAGTGTGTTTTCATCCTGAATACTACAAAATTTTACCAAAACTACGTAAAATACAGAAAATTTGATACTTTCCTGTAGAACTTTATTTGTTTCAATATAAAATCATTGATTTATTTTATGAAAATGTTTCAAATAATCTAAATTATAAGTTTCTGAATCATTCTGAGTGTGTTTTCATCCTGAATACTACAAAATTTTACCAAAACTACGTAAAATACAGAAAATTTTATGCTTTCCTTTAGAACTTTATTTGCATTATTGTAAAATTATTGATTTATTTTATGAAAATGTTTCAAATAATCTAAATTATAAGTTTCCGAATCATTCTGAGTGTGTTTTCATCCTGAATACTACAAAATTTTACCAAAACTACGTAAATACAGAAAATTTTATACCTTCCTTTAGAACTTTATTTGCTTCATGGTAAAATCATTGATTTATTTTATGAAAATGTTTCAAATGATCTAAATTATAAGTTTCCGAATTATTCTGAGTATGTTTCATCTTGAATACTACAAAATTTTACCAAAACCACGGTAAATACAGAAAAATTGATACTTTCGTTTAGAACTTTATTTGCTTCATCATAAAATCATTGATTTAGTTTATGAAAATTTTTCAAATGTTCAAAATTATAAGTTTTCGAATCATTCTGAGTGGGTTTCTTCCTGAATACTACAAAATTTTACCAAAACTACGTAAAATACAGAAAAATTGATACTTTCCTTTAGAATTTTATTTGCTTCATGGTAAAATCATTGATTTATTTCATGAAAAATTTTCAAATGATCAAAATTATAAGTTTTCGAATCATTCATGTGTATGTTTTCATCCTAAAAAGTAATATTCAAAAAAAATACAATATAAACTTCAATACAGATTTTTTTCAAAAAATTGAAATATTCGTTGCAAAATTTTTTCAACTTTAGTTATCGATGTAAAATCGAATTTGCAATCAAAAATTATTATAGTGATTTTATTATAAAGTGCACCGTTTTCAAGTTACAGTATGTAAAAAAAGTATTTACACCCCTTGGGCACTATGTACATATTGTGATGAAACATCTAAACAATTTAATGTTGACAGAAACCTAGTACTACGTTTTGTTCAGAAACTCATGCCAGACATTTTGCTACAAAAAGCTCATGAAAAGATGATTTCTATAAAAAGTTATATAACAAATACTATTACGAAAATAAAAAAGGAGCAAAAAAAGTTTGTACACCTTTCGAAAAATTTACATAAATAATGTTATTTGTTGACAAATCACCATAAATCCAGTCTCCCAACTCCAAATAGGCATCTTTGACTGATTAAAAAAATAATTTGGATTGAATATAAAGTTTACTAACTACTTAGTATAAAAGTTTATATAACTCTGGTAATTCTATATAAAACTTATCTTAACTTAATTTTGAAATCTTCTAATTCAACTAAATGTCAATATATTACCATAGAATTGCTAAATAAACATTTTGGAGTGAGTATAACACCGTTTTGGGGGTATTTGTATCGATAGAATAGATTTTTCGTTGGAATTTCGTACCAACCCGGAATTACGTCGTCGGAAAATCCGCCGGCATCTGAACCGGTCCACAATTCACAAGTCAACCTATGTGGCATCAGAAAGGGCATAAAATTTCCGATCTTTTGATACCCATAAATCCAGGTTTTCTATAAAACCCACGTTTTTAAATACCTAAGCAAAAACGTTGTTATGGTTTCGTTTGAGCAACCTGTCAAAAATGTATGGAATTTCGTAATTTTTGTTCTCGTGGATCAAACTTACTATTTGCCCAGGTATTTAAAAACGTAGGTTTTAAAGAAAACCTAGATGTTTGGGTATCAAAAGATCGGAAATTTTATGCCCTTTCCGATTCCACATAGGTTGACTTGTGAATTGTGGACCGGTTCGGATGCCGGCTGATTTTCCGACGACGTAATTCCGGGTTGTTACGAAATTCCAACGAAAAATCTATTCTAGCGATACAAAGACCCCCAAAACGGTGTAATACCCACTCCCAAATGTTTATTTTGCAATTCTATGGTAATATATTGACATTTAGTTGAATTAGAAGATTTCAAAATTAAGTTAAGATAAGTTTTCTATAGAATTTCCAGAGTTATATAAACTTTTATACTAAGTAGTTAGTAAACTTTATATTCAATCCAAATTATTTTTTTAATCAGTCAAAGATGCCTATTTGGAGTTGGGAGACTGGATTTATGGTGATTTGTCAACAAATAACATTATTTATGTAAATTTTTCGAAAGGTGTACAAACTTTTTTTGCGCCTTTTTTATTTTCGTAATAGTATTTGTTATATAACTTTTTATAGAAATCATCTTTTCATGAGCTTTTTGAAGCAAAATGTTTGGCATGAGTTTCTGAACAAAACGTAGTCCTAGGTTCCTGTCAAACTTTAAATTTTTTACATGTTTCATCACAAAATGTGCATAGTGCCCAAGGGGTGTAAATACTTTTTTTACATACTGTATAGCCATTTTTAGGTAACTCTTTTGAAAAAAGTCGCATTTGTTCATTTTTTAAAATTAGTGCCCATGTTTGCCCACCTTTGAAAAAACTATTTTTGAAAAGCTGAGAAAATTTTCTATATTTTGCTTTTTTGAACTTTGTTGATACGACCCTTAGTTGTTGAGATATTGCCATTCAAAGGTTGAAACACAGGAAAATTGATGTTTTCTAAGTCCCACCCAAACAACCCACGATTCTCTAATGTCGATATCTCAGCAACAAATGGTTGAAATATGAAATATTTGTAGAATTTTCCGATCTTTTCGAAAAAAAAATATTTTCAAAAACTTAAAATCAAGACTAATATTTCAAAAGAGCGTAATATTGAACGTTTGGCCCTTTTAAAAATATTTTCAGCTTTTCAGCTTTCAGCTTTTCAAAAATATTTTTTTCAAAAGTGGGCAAACATGGGCACTAATTTTAAAAATGAATAACTGCGACTTTTTTCAAAAAAGTTACCTAAAAATGGCTTGACTTGAAAACGGTGCCCTTTATAAAAAAAATCACTGAAGTTCTTTTTGATTGCAAATTCGATAGTACATTGAAAAATGAAGTTGAAAATTTTTTGCGAACAATATTTAGATTTTTTGAAAAAATCTGTATTGATTCAAAAAATCATAACTCGGTCAAAGAGTTTTTGCCCATTCAGGAAATTTATGAAAAGTTGGCATTTTATGTCCTCTAAAACAAGAAAATAAAAAAATTAAAAATAGTGGTTTTTGCATCACCATTTTTTTACCGTGTATTATTAGTCCTTATCCATACCTACAACTTTGCCGAAGACACCAAACCGATAAAAAAATTCCTTCAAAAGATACAGATCTTTGAATTTTCACATATCATTTTTGTATGAACAGCTGCCAAATTTGTATGGAAAATTAAATGAACGAACTAATGATGCAAAATGGCTTCTTTGGGCATATCGAAGACACTAAAATAGTTTCAGCCGGATTAAAAAATACAAAAAATAAAATTAAAGGAAAAAAAACCGATTCTGTAGAGAACTGCTCCCATACAATAAGCTTCCAAAACAATGCTCTACATTCTAATACCAACATAAAATTATAAATATTATGAAATTTTCTGTGTTTTACTTAGTTTTGGTAATTTAATTTTAGTATTTAGGAAGAACCGCACTGAGAATAGTTTTGAAACTTATAGTTTAGATCATTTGAAAAAAACATCATGAAATAAATCAATTATTTTTCCATGAAGCAAATAAAGTTCTACAGGAAAGTATCAAATTTACAGTAATTCACGTAGTTTTGGTATTTTTTTTAGTATTTAGGAAAAAACACACACAGAATGATTCTGGAACTTATAAATAAGATCATTTGAATTTTTTTCATGAAATAAATAAATGATTTTACCATGAAGCAAAAATTCTAAACGAAAGTATAAAATTTTTTGTATTTTACGTAGTTTTGGGGAAATTTTGTAGTATTCAGGAAGAAACACACTCAGAATGATTCGAAAACTTATAATTTTGATCATTGGAAACATTTTCATGAAATAAATCAATGATTTTACCTTGAGGCAAATAAAGTTCTAAAGGAAAGTATCAAATTTTTTGTATTTAACGTAGTTTTGGTAAAATTTTGTTGTATTCAGGAAGAAACCCACTCATAATGATTCGGAAACTTATAATTTAGATCATTTGAAAAAAAAATCATGAAATAAATAATTAATTTAACCATGAAGCAAATAAAATTCTAAAGAAAAGCATAAAATTTTCTGCATTTTACGTAATTTTGGTAAAATTTTGTAGTATTCAAGAAGAAACACACTCAGAATGATTCGGACACATATTATTTAGATCATTTGAAACATTTTCATGAACTAAATTAATGATTTTATGATGAAGCAAATAAAGTTCTAAAGGAAAGTATCAATTTTTCTGTATTTTAGTATTTTAGGTAGTTTTGGTAAAATTTTGTAGTAGTTCAAATAATCTAAATTATAAGTTTCTGAATCATTCTGAGTGTGTTTTCATCCTGAATACTACAAAATTTTACCAAAACCACGGTAAATACAGAAAAATTGATACTTTCGTTTAGAACTTTATTTGCTTCATCATAAAATCATTGATTTAGTTTATGAAAATGTTTCAAATGATCTAAATTATAAGTTTCCGAATCATTCTGAGTATGTTTCTTCTTGAATACTACAAAATTTTACCAAAACTACGTAAAATACAGAAATATTGATACTTTCGTTTAGAACTTTATTTGCTTCATCATAAAATCATGATGAAGCAAATAAAGTTCTAAAGGAAAGTATCAATTTTTCTGTATTTTACGTGGTTTTGGTAAAATTTTGTAGTATTCAGGATGAAACATACTCAGAATGATTCGGAAACTTATAATTTAGATCATTTGAAACATTTTCATAAACTAAATCAACGATTTTATGATGAAGCAAATAAAGTTCTAAACGAAAGTATCAATTTTTCTGTATTTACCGTGGTTTTGGTAAAATTTTGTAGTATTCAGGATGAAAACACACTCAGAATGATTCAGAAACTTATAATTTAGATTATTTGAAACATTTTCATAAAATAAATCAATGATTTTACAATGAAACAAATAAAGTTCTAAAGGAAAGTATAAAATTTTCTGTATTTTACGTAGTTTTGGTAAAATTTTGTAGTATTCAGGATGAAAACACACTCAGAATGATTCGGAAACTTATAATTTAAATTATTTGAAACATTTTCATAAAATAAATCAATGATTTTACCATAAAACAAATAAAGTTCTAAAGGAAAGAATAAAATTTTCTGTATTTTACGTAGTTTTGGTAAAATTTTGTAGTATTCAGGATGAAAACACACTCAGAATGATTCGGAAACATATTATTTAGATCATTTGAAATATTTTCATAAACTAAATCAATGATTTTATGATGAAGCAAATAAAGTTCTAAAGGAAAGTATCAATTTTTCTGTATTTTACGTAGTTTTGGTAAAATTTTGTAGTATTCAAGAAGAAACACACTCAGAATAATTCGGAAGCATATAATTTAGATCATTTGAAACATTTTCATGAACTAAATTAATGATTTTATGATGAAGCAAATAAAGTTCTAAAGGAAAGTATCAATTTTTCTGTATTTTAGTATTTTACGTAGTTTTGGTAAAATTTTGTAGTATTCAGGATGAAAACACACTCAGAATGATTCTGGAACTCATAAAAAAGATTATTTGAAATTTTTTCATGAAATAAATCAATGATTTTATGATGAAGCAAATAAAGTTCTAAAGGAAAGTATCAATTTTTCTGTATTTTACGTGGTTTTGGTAAAATTTTGTAGTATTCAAGATGAAACATACTCAGAATAATTCGGAAACTTATAATTTAGATCATTTGAAACATTTTCATAAAATAAATCAATGATTTTATGATGAAGCAAATAAAGTTCTAAACGAAAGTATCAATTTTTCTGTATTTACCGTGGTTTTGGTAAAATTTTGTAGTATTCAGGATGAAACATACTTAGAATGATTCAGAAACTTATAATTCAGATCATTTGAAACATTTTCATAAACTAAATCAATGATTTTACCATGAAGCAAATAAAGTTCTAAAGAAAAGCATAAAATTTTCTGTATTTTACGTAGTTTTGGTAAAATTTTGTAGTATTCAGGATGAAAACACACTCAGAATGATTCAGAAACTTATAATTTAGATTATTTGAAACATTTTCATAAAATAAATCAATGATTTTATATTGAAACAAATAAAGTTCTACAGGAAAGTATCAAATTTTCTGTATTTTACGTAGTTTTGGTAAAATTTTGTAGTATTCAGGATGAAAACACACTCAGAATGATTCGGAAACTTATAATTTAGATTATTTGAAACATTTTCATAAAATAAATCAATGATTTTACAATGAAACAAATAAAGTTCTAAAGGTAAGCATAACATTTTCTGTATTTTACGTAGTTTTGGTAAAATTTTGTAGTATTCAAGATGAAACATACTCAGAATAATTCGGAAACTTATAATTTAGATCATTTGAAACATTTTCATAAAATAAATCAATGATTTTATGATGAAGCAAATAAAGTTCTAAACGAAAGTATCAATTTTTCTGTATTTACCGTGGTTTTGGTAAAATTTTGTAGTATTCAGGATGAAACATACTTAGAATGATTCAGAAACTTATAATTCAGATCATTTGAAACATTTTCATAAACTAAATCAATGATTTTACCATGAAGCAAATAAAGTTCTAAAGAAAAGCATAAAATTTTCTGTATTTTACGTAGTTTTGGTAAAATTTTGTAGTATTCAGGATGAAAACACACTCAGAATGATTCAGAAACTTATAATTTAGATTATTTGAAACATTTTCATAAAATAAATCAATGATTTTATATTGAAACAAATAAAGTTCTACAGGAAAGTATCAAATTTTCTGTATTTTACGTAGTTTTGGTAAAATTTTGTAGTATTCAGGATGAAAACACACTCAGAATGATTCGGAAACTTATAATTTAGATTATTTGAAACATTTTCATAAAATAAATCAATGATTTTACAATGAAACAAATAAAGTTCTAAAGGTAAGCATAACATTTTCTGTATTTTACGTAGTTTTGGTAAAATTTTGTAGTATTCAGGAAGAAACACACCCAGAATGATTCTGAAACATATAATTTAGATCACTTGAAACATTTTCATGAAAAAAATCAATGAAATCAATGATTTTACCATAAAGTTCTAGTCATAAAATGAGGCATTTTTATTTTTTCTGTAGTTTTACGTAGTTTTGTGATTTTTTTGAGAAAATATTGGAAATTTGAGAAGTTCACCATAATCCTGAGATCATAACGGAAATTTTGATATATAATTTTATGGGTTTTGCTAACGTTTTAGCAAAGTTATTGTATTTTTGCAGCGTAGCAAAAATGTTCCCGCTTGAGTCGCTTTTCGGAAATACACGCGGAAAAAAAGTTGCTCCGACTAATTTAGTCGTAGTAATTAGAGGATTGATCAAATCGAGATCTGCAAAGTTCTAGGCTCATCTGGAGATCCGTACAAATCTCTGGAAAAAGGAATCATCCAGATTGGTTGAGTTTTAGCTGAGAACCAGCGAGTTGAAGTTAGCGTTCCAACTTTTTTTCCGCCTTGGACGGAGGAGTGTTAAAAAATAATGTCAAACTTGTTTTTGGATGAAACTTCCATTTTTTCCAAAAATCACTATTTTTCAAAAATTCATAACTCGGTGGCAGATTTTTTGACAATGTTTCTCTATGACTCAAAAGTTGCGGATTTTTGTCCCCTAAAACATATAAAAAAATCTAGAAAATCAAAAAATACGTATTTTGGGAAATTGAGTTTTAGTGAAAAAAAAGTTGATTAAAAAATCTGCAATTTTTTTTCCGTGTAACTATTTTTTTCTCAAAAGTCCTCAACAATACCTACAACTTTGCCCAAGACACGAAATCGATCAAAAAATTCACTCAGAAGCTACAGCTGTTTGAATGTTTACATACCATTTTTGTATGGACAGCTGCCAAAATTGTATGGAGACTTGTATGGATGAACAAATGACACAAAATAGCTTATTTGGTCATAGGGAAGGCCCCCACAAATTTTGAGCCAAATCAAAAAATAAAAATGGTCGAAATCGGCCGATTTCGTAGAGAGTTGCTCAGTTTTGTTTTAGATTTCTGTTTATATCGTTGCTCAAAGCATTACTTTAAAAAACAGGAAAAAACGATTGATATAATCATTCGAAGCATTTTAATTTTTTCAATTCAATTCGGTTTTATTTGTGAATAATCAATTTACAATGAGTTCATTTAGGTACACAACAGAGTTTTGGTGTTCCTTTCAGCTGTGATTTACATCGTAATTCAATCGAAAAATTATTACTTATAACTATGGAATAGACAAGAGTAAGAAAAAGTTTTCAAAAAACTTACAGAAAAACATTTTAATTTGAATTAAAAAAAATCATCCACTCTGCATAATATTTTTGAGTTTAAACAATAATATGTTTAAAAAAAAATTTCCTACCCACTTCGCACTCTCTTTATTAATTTTGAAAGTTCTAATGAAATGAGACAATAATAAATAAATCATTTAAATGTTTGAAGCTCAAAGATTGATTTTAATAACCTTCTTAAGCATTTTGTATCATTCGTAAAAAGCGGCACCGACTGTGTAGAGGCGTTCAAAAAGTACTACTTACACAAGTGAAACAGCATTAGAATGTCAAAATAACACAAGATTCATTTGGCACGCTATTGACAAGTTATCACAAAAGTGTTCTGAGTAGGGATACCTGTAAAAGTTTGATTTTCTAAAAATTAAAGAAAAAAATCAGAGAATTGAATCGTGAAAAATAAAATCGTGTATTTTTTTTTTTCAATTTATTAATTAAATTCGATTTAAGAGAATAGATTTGTTAGGACGCTTGTAATTAATACTACCATAAATATTTATTCTCATTATTTCTCTAGCTATTTTAGCCACCGTTTTACAAGTCGCAAATCACGTTAGAGCATTTTTGGGGTCAGAAATGACATAACTGTCCCAACTGCTTTTTTGGCATGTGAGCAAAAGTCGCACGATTTTTTTTATACAAAATAATGTTTTCTAACCTTTTAAAACACCTAGAAGTTTGAATAAAATATGATTAAAAATATTTAATTAAATATTTTTATCAAATGTAATTTCAATTGGTCGCACTGTATTTTTTTTTCGATTTGATTTCCCAGGAAAAGTCATTCCATTTTCTTCGCATTTTCTCTCTCTCTCTCTCTCTCTCTCTCTCTCTCTCTCTCCCTTGTTCAAAACAAGCAATGAAGTTATCAACCACGCACCAACATCAACCATATTTAAGAACGTCACCACATTTCGCTTTCGTCAACGACGTTTATCCACCGCACACGAGCCAGATCGAAACTGTCGAATCACGTCTCAACCGACTGACTGTATTGTATTTTACTGCTCAGCGATGGAAGGAAAACTCTCCCAGAATACTCGTGGAATCCCCCAAGTCAGTCAACCAGCCCGGGGAGGCCTCGAGGATTCAATTTCAATTTGTTCACAATCCAATAATCTCAATCTTGCAATCGAGATGTGCTCGTGTGCCTGTGCGTGTGTGTTTGTGTGTATTTATGAGCTGAAACGTGTTACGAGTTCATTGTTTTCACTGGCTTCGCAGCAGCTTCGAAACGTGATCCTTCGCCAAAAACTTCTGACATCCTTACCGAGTTTGGTGGAAAGAGCGTGTGTGAGAGTGGGTGTGTTTTGCGCTGGAAAATATGAATCAGATTATGTAAATGGGCGGGAGGGGGTGGGGGACTTTTTCATCTGGTGTGGGGTATAACAAAAGGCAGCCTCAGCTTTTCGACTGAGCTGATAATGCCAGACAAGTAATTTCAGCCCGATTTGGGAAATTGTTTCTACCTTCGCGCTGTACACACCACTTCTCCCAAGAAGTGACTAAGCTTTCGACGATATCAGCACCGAAACCAGTTTCCAGGTCAACACCGGCCCGCCGAAACTTTATAGCTTTCGTCATGCCAAAAGTGTTCATAAAGTTGAATTTTTGATATTCGACTAGCCAAATTCCAGAATTACCTCATCCAGCTAGGAATGCACGCAGAAACATGTTCTAAAACAACCCCCACGCACCGGCAAAGCCGAATTAGAAGTTCCGTCCACACTGTTCCACGCCAAAAGAGGCGATGATTTCAACGCGGCAGATTCCTTTTCGAGGCGGTCCCGGTCAGGCACCAACTCGTTATAATTTACGACTGTGACAGACGATGAACGCACGCAGGTTCATAAATAACCCAACCCGAGCGAAAGCTTTCCAGAGCTCTGAGGTGGGGGAGAGGGAAGTCGTCGGTTCATAACATGAGTTTTTCGCCCTGGTAATGGCTTTGGAGCCGGAAATTAGTACCCTCGGCTCATCATAGAAGCAATAAACACGAAACGAGCCACTTCGTGATGAAAATCGACTCGGTGGCGTGCGGCGATATTATGAGCGGAGGGAATTTTCCTCCAGAGAGAAATTTGATTCTCCTTATTGGTTCGCCGAAAATATGATACATCAGGATCTTCCAGATGATGATGATGGTGGTGGTGGGGGTGGGAGCTACTTATAAGATTTTCTTTTTGATTGACGTGTGGTGTGATTTTGCAATTTGATTCGAAGTTGAGAAATCTTTCAGATTCTGAGAAGAATTATGCGTAAGCTTATGAATGGATTCGTATGTCACAACTTTCTCCGAATTTTAATTCAAATGCATGATGATGAACGAATGGTTTTCCCAAGAAATCAAGATTGTTGTCATTTTCAACAGCACGTGCCAAATCAATTGATTGATTGATCCAAGGACAGTTCACATACTTTTCACACAAAGATTGTTTATTTTTTTTACATCCGTTTTGAGGTTATGCCGAGGAAATTTAGATGCTTTTCGCAAATCGATTGAATTTGAAATTCGACTTATTACAATATTTAAAAAATAATTAATTGTATTTTGTCATAAACTGTAAGTAGTTTTTCATGGATCAAGAAGCACTAACGAAGGTTTTTTAAATCTCCCGGGCAACTTTGGGTCGACAAAATTGAACTTTTTTCAAATCTTATTTTCTTAATGATAATTAAATTCACAAAAAAAACTAACT
Source organism: Culex pipiens pallens (assembly GCF_016801865.2). Taxonomy (NCBI): domain Eukaryota; kingdom Metazoa; phylum Arthropoda; class Insecta; order Diptera; family Culicidae; genus Culex; species Culex pipiens. The sequence goes on from NC_068939.1 coordinate 1,580,995, forward strand.
TAATCCACCTATGTGGTTGGAGCCTTCCTCACTCATTACCAACAATGGCTGATTTGATGGGGTTGTACACAAATTTCATCTATTTTTTAGATCCGGAATAAAAAAGTACATAAATATCACTTAAGTGACCATATCTCGAGACAGGGTTGCCAGATCTTTAATGTTTTGGACTCGTTGGAAAGGTCTTTTGATAACCTAACCAACGATGGGTCGGATGGTGGATCCGGACATAGTTTACATACATTTAAGTGAGATCCGGCTTCCAAAAAGTACATCAATATCACTTAAATGGCCATATCTCGAGACAGGGTTGCCAGATCTTCAATGTTTTGGACTCGTTGGAAAGGTCTTTTGATAACCTATCCAACGATGGGTTGGATGGTGGATCCGGACATAGTTTACATGCATTTAAGTGAGATCCGGCTTCCAAAAAGTACATAAATATCACTTAAATGGCCATATCTCGAGACAGGGTTGCCAGATCTTCAATGTTTTGGACTCGTTGGAAAGGTCTTTTGATAACCTATCCAACGATGGGTCGGATGGTGGATCCGGACATAGTTTACATGCATTTAAGTGAGATCCGGCTTCCAAAAAGTACATAAATACCACTTAAATGGCCATATCTCGAGACAGGGTTGCCAGATCTTCAATGTTTTGGACTCGTTGGAAAGGTCTTTTGATAACCTAACCAACGATGGGTCGGATGGTGGAGCCGGACATAGTTTACATACATTTAAGTGAGATCCGGCTACAAAAAAATACATAAATATCACTTAAGTGACCATATCTCGAGACAGGGTTGCCAGATCTTCAATGTTTTGGACTCGTTGGAAAGGTCTTTTGATAACCTATCCAACGATGGGTCGGATGGTGGATCCGGACATAGTTTACATACATTTAAGTGAGATCCGGCTTCCAAAAAGTACATAAATATCACTTAAAAGGCCATATCTCAAGACAGGGTTGCCAGATCTTCAATGTTTTGGACTCGTTGGAAAGGTCTTTTTAAAACCTATCCAACGATGGTGGATCCGGACATAGTTTACATACATTTAAGTGAGATCCGGCTACAAAAAAGTACATAAATATCACTTAAATGGCCATATCTCGAGACAGGGTTGCCAGATCTTCAATGTTTTGGACTTTTTGGAAAGGTCTTTTGATAACCTATCCAACGATTGGTCCGATGATGGATCCGGACATAGTTTACATGCATTTAAGTGAGATCCGGCTTCCAAAAAGTACATAAATATCACTTAAATGGCCACATCTCGAGACAGGGTTGCCAGATCTTCAATGTTTTGGACTCGTTGGAAAGGTCTTTTGATAACCTATCCAACGATGGGTCGGATGGTGGATCCGGACATAGTTTACATACATTTAAGTGAGATCCGGATATATGTGAAAACACATTTTTATACATAACTTTTGAACTACTTATCGAAACTTCAATCTGTATAAAACTCGATCTATGGGACCCTAAACCAAGTCGAATGCAACAGGTTCGGGTCAAATCGGTTCAGCCAGTGCTGAGAAACATGAGCTAGTTTGTTGGTCACATACATACATACACACACACATACACACACACATACACACACACATACACACACACATACACACAGACATTTGTTCAGTTTTTGATTCTGAGTCGATATGTATACATGAAGGTGGGTCTACTACGTTTTTATACGAAGTTCATTTTTAGAGCAGGATTATAGCCTTACCTCAGTGAGGAAGGCAAAATCATCAACAGATTGATTTTCTTGGAGAAGTTCGAGAGCGATTTTCTTTTAAGTGATTCGCCTCCTCACTCTTTCGCGAGTGAAGAAAATTCGGATGCGAAAAAGATTTTTTTTTATTTTGGCCTATCTACAATCACTTAACATAAAAAATCAAGCCTGGAAAATCGAAGAATGTTGCGTCTGTCACTTTTCGACTTGATGGATTTTTTCGCAAGAGTTTTTGTAAGTTTGATTGTAGATGAGGCTCTATCTCTCGTGCAATATTTGAAAAGGCCGCGTAAAAATTTTGGCAGCTGCAACTATTTTCCAATTTCCCAGGCAATAGAGAACTATTTTACCAAACCTATTATGTTAAACGGCAGCTGGGAAGGCCAGCTATTGTTTCTCACTTTGAATCTTGTGAAAAAGTTGAGAAATAACAAAATAGTTCAAACGGTCAAAATGTTTATCCGCCCTTTTCTCGTATTGCTCCAGATCTTGTCTAAGCAACTTTACTGATGGAATTTAACAAAATAGTTCAATTTTGCGGGCATTTCAGGGCATGATCCCCTACACTGTAAAAAAAACTGTATGTAAATTTGGAAGGTTTTATTTTGGAAGGTTGAATATTCCCTCCTTTATGGTGTAATTTTACCACAATTTAGACTGAATAAGTGACATTACACCGGAAAAGTGGTAAAATTACACATTTCCAGAGGCAAAATTACATATTTTTTCTGAAAAAAAAGATGTACCCCTTCCCAGATGTAATATTACCACGATTTTTTTTACTGTGTACGTGTACTGAACCCGAATCCCAAATATGAGTGTGATTGGTTGCGACAGGACAGGAGTTTGGTTCAAAATTATGGTGGATTACGATAAGGGAGATTTAATGAGGAGCGGCCGTGGCTGACTGGTTACGGTGTTCGCTTTCTAAGCGAATGGTCCTGGGTTCGATTCCCATCTGCTCCCAACGAGAAAGTATAGGAAATATTAATCTTGAAACTCTGAACATGAACGAAAAAATCAAGGTCGCCCGAGTCGGGGTTCGATCCCCCGTCCTTTGGATTGTTAAGCAAAAATGCTAACCACTAGGCCACATCACGGCTTGGTGAGCGACGTCTGGAATTAGGAATACTGTTACTATCAAACTATATACGCGCTGGGTCCTTATCCATTTGACAAGGGTTCGGAAGTTCTAAATAACGTTTGAACCCGATTGGTGCAAACGTTCTTCAGGGCGGGGCTTGTCGATAAAAGCTGAGGGACCTCGCGCTCGGCTAGCCAGCGTAGAAATGTGTCACCGAAGCTCGGCAGAGCTAACACCTTCCAAATGCCTATGCGAGTTATTTGCATGTATAGAATGTAGATCTAAAAATACATGGAAACAACTCAATTTGTAAGAAGCGACCGCGTGGTCCCGTTTGGTTGGTTGCACACACACAAAAAAAAAATTACGATAAGGGAGATTTAAAAAATCTTAATATACAGCAATTCCATTTGAAAAGAGCCTAAACCAAAAAAAAAGTTCTCCGATCGGGCTCAAAATTTTTCTGGGGGTTCCTTGGCCAAAATAATTAGACCCGTATTTTTTTGTTTGGCCATTAGGGTGGCCTACATCGTGCTAGGGTGGTTCAAAAAATGGCAATTTTCGTCATTTTTCGCAAAAACCACTTTTTTCTAAAAATCATATCTCCGCGCCATTTCATCCGATTTTAGCTGTCTTAGACGCAAAAGAAAGGTGATGAGTTTGGCTATTTGGGAAAAATAGTAAAAAGTTCCAAAAATCTAGCTTAACTATTGAAAAAGTCGTATGAAAACTTAAAATGGCGTTTTGACCGTGTCTGGACCAAAGAGCCTATGTCTGAAAATATTTTTATCGGATTCCTCGGAAAATTTCACATAACATATCAAAAAATTGGCGATGTCGAACCGTACGTTTCCGAGATATGATTTTTTGAAAAAAAAAACTGCGTTTTTCGACGCGCCACGCGCAAAAACGGGAAAATGACGAAATCGGCAAAAAATCAACTTTTTCCACTAAAACTGCGATAACTTTAAAATTTCAGCGATGACCTATAGATGTTATGGTACCAAAAGTTGCGTCTCTCAATTACGAAAATTTTGGTACCCAGACATGTATAGGTCATCGCTGAAATTTTAAAGTTATCGCAGTTTTAGTGAAAAAAGTTGATTTTTTACCGATTTCGTCATTTTCCCGTTTTTGCGCGTGGCGCGTCGAAAAACGCAGTTTTTATTTTCAAAAAATCGTATCTCCAAAACGTACGGTTCGACATCGCCAATTTTTTGATATGTTATGTGAAATTTTCCGAGGAATCCGATAAAAATATTTTCAGACATAGGCTCTTTGGTCCAGACACGGTCAAAACGCCATTTTAAGTTTTCATACGACTTTTTCAATAGTTAAGCTAAATTTTTGGAACTTTTTACTATTTTTCCCAAATAGCCAAACTCATCACCTTTCTTTTGCGTCTAAGACAGCTAAAATTGGATGAAATGGCGCGGAGATATGATTTTTAGAAAAAAGTGGTTTTTGCGAAAAATGACGAAAATTGCCATTTTTTGAACCACCCTAGCACGATGTAGGCCACCCTAATGGCCAAACAAAAAAATACGGGTCTAATTATTTTGGCCAAGGAACCCCCAGAAAAATTTTGAGCCCGATCGGAGAACTTTTTTTTTGGTTTAGGCTCTTTTCAAATGGAATTGCTGTATAGGAATATTTTTGAAAAATAATATCTCGAAAAACGCAAGCCAAATTTTATGCGCCAGGTTGCATCCAAATGAGGAGATTTTGCACTACAAACGCTGAAAAAATCTCAGGGGTATTTTTCTTTAAAATCGTTATACCTTCATTTGAAAATGTCTAATTTTCAAAGTGTATGCGACCACCGTAATGAAAATTGAAAATTTTCCAACTTTATGTTTTTCTATGTAATTTTCAAATAAAGAGTTCTCGAGTTTAAAAAAAATACGTTTTAGATTAGTTTTCATTTTATGTTTTGTTAAGTTTTAATTACATCAAACTAAAACTTTGTGAAAACTTGCTCTAAGACCAAAAAAGCTATATTGCAATACTAGTTGTACACGTCTCCAATAAGGTTGGTGACAAGAAATGTTTTTTCCTTGATCAAAATAAGGTATCATCACAGAGTATCGCCTGCTACCAGCAATCCTTATGGAGCCAAAAAATTTGATGACATTTCTTCGGACTGGGCACTCTGGGTTACTCTGTGGTATCATTGTCTAACTTCTTTGGAATTAGGAACTAAGTAGCAAGATTATTAAAATCTCTTTCAAAAAATCTAAAAAAGCTTGAAAAATAACATTGATTTTTTTAAACTTACCTGCCACACAGCGCGGCAGCTCCTTAATCTGCCACTCGTCCGAATCGATGTCGCACCGGAAATCCACCTGTCCCTCCAGCCGGTACCCCGCGTCGCAGCTGTAATGGGCCGTCACAAACTCTTCACTCTCGTCCACCGTGATCCGTGCGTTTCCGTGGCCAATTTCCGGCGGCTGCTCGCAATCTTCGTAGGTCCGGGCCGTCACCGGCGCCGCCCTCGCTGGAAACAGAGAGGAGAAGGAAATCAGAGGGAAATTAGACCGGCAATGTGCGTGTGCGTGTCATCGGCGTTGTAAACGATTTCGGTCGTCATCAGTCGTCGTCGTACGGCCTCGTGATTGATGTGCGTGGAAATTGTGATCAATCTAACCACGCGCGCGTTCCGATGGGGTCATAACATTGGCCTTGCCTGGCGCTGCCAGCTGATTCAATCAGGCCCAGTCAGTCAACCAGTCAGCAAAACGAACCCACCTCCACCACGACCGCAAATCAACTCATTGACCGGAATCTGATGGAATGTCAATCATCCGATTAAGGCTCGGAGGGAGGGCTCATTTTGCCGATTTTATCCCGGCTTTGTTTGAAGAGCCCTTCAATTGGGTGCGTTAAGGGACTCTAATCAAAATGTCGCTCCAATTCTGGGAATTCCTAAAGGGTACTCCAAACGAACATTCCATGGACATTTTATCAACTGTTTGTAGAGTCTCTCCTCTCTGTTTTCATCGATTTAATTGAGCAACACGTCTTAGTGAATTTTCAATTTCCCCAAATTCATCTTCGCTCAAATCCATAACACGATTTGCCTAATCGGCTTAAGCCCCACACGCAGCCAGCGCCGATTTAACAAATGGACTCGATAAGACACTGCGACTACTTAAAGACAAGCATCACTTGTTGGTCCTCGCACCTCTCCCCACCGACGGCACAGATGGGCGGAAAAACACAATAAAAATCCATTAAAAACCGATCAACCAGTAAAATGTGTGACAATCTCATAAATTAGTATTTATTTTATTGGCTCATCGGGACGTGCCGAAATATGGCGGAAAAAGCGCAAGAAAATGACAACAACAACGAAAAAAAAGTCGAACCAAATCGAAGCAATTTCCAGCACATAAATCTTCCCCACGGCGACGAAGCTTTGGCGCGGCGCAAGCACGCGTTCGATGTTCAAAGTTGTATCTTGGTGGGTGGTGGGTGTGAGCGAGGATGCATCACTTGGCTACCACAACAAAGGAGATAAAAAAGGAAAGCAAGTGGCGAAGGAAGTGCGGCGCGCGACATGTGGCAGCAACAGAGCGCTTCTGATTGCAACGTGGTGAGCAGAGAAATTTAATAAACATTCTTTGTTATACTGTGGTTTGGGGTGTTGTTCATAAATTGAAAATAAAGGTAATAAAATTTAGGAAATTTTATTATTCTAACAAAGGTTTAATTAAAGATTTAAATGCATCTTTATCAGATAAAATTCAAAAACAAAGCAAAAAACTGAATTAAAACAGGGTTCGGTGTTTTCTGCTAATTATATTTTTTTGTTCTCTGTTGGTCTTCTAAACAATGCACTGTAGTCTAGAAGGAAAAATAAAGTAGAAAATTGATTTTCCAAAAACTGTGCATTTTATAAACATTGATGTCTTCGTAAGAGTTGTTGAAAATGGGTAACATTTGGCATGGTCAAAAATTGGGGTGGTTTACGATTAAAAAATTTTTGAATGGCGGGCCAAATTTAATGCTCACGTGAGCTTGCGGGCCAAATGTAGAAAATTGTTTATTTGAAAAATTAAATTACGTTTTTTTACAATCTACAAAACTGAAAATAACATTTATTTCCTATTTTTTAACATTTTCGTCATTGAAATATTCGAGAATAAAAAAATATTTTTTCCAGCCGTTCATAAAAGCTTCGAATCAATTGGATCAAACTAAATAAAATCAACGTAACCAAACTGTGCAAGAAGTTTATTTACCATGGCTGCAAAAATCGTTATTTTACAATTATAATGAAAAGAAAAAAAAGGTATTTATTTGAATGCACATGAAAAAACAAAAATAATGCACTTTTATTTTCATAAAAAAATAATTATTAATTTTAAAAATACTTCAAAAAAGGGTGACATCAACTTGTAAAAATTGTGTAATTTTATTTTCAAACAAGATGCAACTATAATAATGAATCATTGCAAATGGATTTTTCAACAATTATTCCTCTGATTTTTATAAAATATTAAAAAAAATTTGTCTGATTGAATCAGATGTTTGGCAATTAGATTCATAATCCCAACTTCATGAGTTCAAATCCCGAGGTACAAATTATCTGAATGCAAAACAAATTTTAGGGCTGGCCCATATGAGAATGGTGCGTTAAAACCTTTTTTTTTTAATTAGTATGCGTATCTATATTTATAGCTATTTTTACAACTTCCTACTTTAATTAAATTTGAATGCAGAAAAAAATAATCAAAATTTTGACAAAATAACAATTATCAATCACATTCAAACTTTTGGGATCAAAGCAGGGATAAACAATTTCTTTTCTAACAAAATAAAAAGTTTTAAAGAGCTAAACATAAATTTTTAAGAATAATAAAATCATTTTACAGATGGGCCAAAGGGCCATTTTACATGATCTATCCAAATGGGTCCGCGGGCCACAAAAATACTTTGGTCACCCCTGGATTAAACTGATGAAGAAAACAATATTTTCATTTCAAATTATTATTAAGGACTTATTGGTAAAAAAAACACGTCCCGCATTCAAAATTTCAACCTGAACACGGGAAAAATAAAAATGTTCGAAAGAACTTGGGCCATAACTAGGCATAGTGATTTTTCACGCTAGAAAATTGGAAATTTCATGGGGACCTCAATTTCAACACACCGAATTTCACGCAAATTTCGCGGAACGTGAAAAATGTTAAAAAAAATCTGAAAATCTTATGTTTAAATCACAGAAACAACTTGTTATGCTTCATTATATTTTATTCTTCAATAAACTTAAATAAAACTTCACTTAAACAAAATTCTCCTAATTTTCAAAAAAGTTTCCTTCTGATTTATGGATGAGCTGTTTATATTTTTTGAAACAAGGGTAGGGTATGCATTTTTTTCATTTACTGGACTGAAATTTTTAATGTTCGACTAGTTAAGATTAAAAGTTTTCGCTGATTTGCATTTTATTAAATTTCATATCTAAGCATGATTAAACAATCTTGTTCAGCCAAAATGAGTAAAATTATTTGATTCCCATATTTTTTTTTAACTTTTCATCTCACTTATCGTAAACTTAATTTAAAATTAATAGGCAAATATAACATGATTTGTAACGAAATCGAAATTTTTAATTCAAAATAAAAACAGAAAACAAAAAAAAAGTTTTTCACGAGAATCATCCACCCAAATAATTAAATATTGTTACAATTAAACAGAACCCAGAAAAAAATCTGAAGTGTTTTTAAAAGGTAATTTGAAAAATAAAAAATAGTCTTCATTTTATTTTTAATAAAATAAAGCTGGATTATTTGAGTTTCTATTGAAACAATACCTTTCAAATAAAATAGCAGCAAAATGTGTATTACAACGAATGAAAATATAACTAAATTTAGTTAGTATCTAAAAACCTGAAAAAAATTAACAATTCTTCAAATGGTACATATCACGCGTTTCAATTGAAAAATAATAAAATTTAAAATAGTCTTTATGGATCAAATATTTATTATTTTGTTATTTAAAAAAACTTTTGAGAAAATTGATTAATTTAACGAAGTTTAAGCCGTACACGATATCGTCAAAAATCACTAACCCTTTACAAGTAATTAAACCGCTTAACTTTGCAATAATTACACCCAGAACTGGACATCGGCATACGAGAGGATAAAGAGCTCGATTCGGTAGTAAAATGGTACTGTGTGTGGACTGAGAGGAAAAATCCCGAAATTACCGAGAGTACTTTACTCATGGGTTCATCTTCAAAAATAGTTCATCTATCAAAAAAAAAGTACCGGTACTGCGAATCGAACCCACGACCATCGGCTTATTGAACCGTGCCTTTCCCGTATGGGCCATTAGGGTGTAATATCAAAATCGATTTTCCAGCACAGCACTTTTTTAGTTCCTTTTGGGGTCCTAAACAACACCCCAAAGTTTGGGACCGATTGGTTTAGTCCTCACTTTGCGCAAAGCAATTCAATTTTCCATATAAATTTGTATGGGGAAAACCATTTTTTTTATTTTGATATTTAACAATTCGACGTTTCATGCTATATCAAAACCGGACTCATATTTGGATGCCCTGGAAGGTGCTCTACAACTTTGCCGAAGAGAGTATGGTGCTAACTTGCTCCTGAAAGAAGTTATAGCGTCCTCAAAACTCGTCTAAAACGTGATTTTCGAGCAAAAAACACGTTTTAGACGAGTTTTGAACACGCTGTATCTTTTTTTAGGGGCAAGCTAGCACCATACTCTCTTCGGGAAAGTTGTAGAGCACATTCCAGAGCATCCGAATATGAGTCCGGTTTTGATATAGCATGAAACGTGGATTTAATAAATATCAAAATCCAAAAAAATGGTTTTCCCCATACAAATTTATATGGAAAATTGAATCGCTTTGCGCAAAGTGAGGACTAAACCAATCGGTCCCAAACTTTGGGGAGTTGTTGAGGATCCCAAAAGGAACTGAAAAAGTGCTGTGCTCACTAAATTTGGACAACTTTAATTTTTTCCATACAACAATATTACACCCTAATGGGCCATCCTTGGCGGTCCTTGGTGGCGGTCATTTGTCCATATAAGCCACACAATAGGATGAACTGTTCCAATGAACGGATGAACACGCGAGAGGACTATACTCTCTCAAAATAGCACTTTTCTCAAGTTTCTTTTAGTGAGGACTATCCCCTCGTTCTTTAACTTTGGGTGTACTAAGATTATTTTGATTCCTATTTGAGTTTGATGAATTATATTAAGAAAAATCGTTACAGTTTCACACAAACATACAATTTCACGGGATTTCACAGAAAAAGCAAAATTTCACGTATTTCACGCTGTCCGCGAAATCGTGAAATTTCACTAACCCTAGCCATAACACACGAAAGCGATTTTTATTTCTTTAGTTTTGTTTATTGCTCTGATTGAAAAAGGACCGATTCTAGAAATTTTAGAAAGTATTTCAAACAGTTAAAGAAAATGAAATTTATTGAAATAGCATCATTTTCAATTTCAGATATAAGAAGTATATTTGAAGATATTTCATTAAGATTCACTTTGTCAGATAAAAAAAACATGAAGAAAACCAATATTTCAATTATTTTCTTTTTATGAAAATTGGAATGTTAGCTTAAAGAAAAAATATAAATGCCATTAAAAAATCACCCAACTGTTGATAAATAGCACTAAACACTGCTGAGCAAATATCCCTCAAATTTATTTGAAATGTATTTTTAGTTTTTTTTTATTTTGATGAAAATTATTGTGTACTTTTACAATGGCCAAGAAAACATTTTGCATAATAAGTTTGTTAAAAAATGTCTCCGTATAACTTTTGGAGTTGTCCATACAAAAAGGATTAAAAAATATTCAAAATCGATTTGATATTTTGTAAATTTTCTGAAACATAGTTGCATCTTAAAAAATATAAGTTTTGTTTAATTTGATTTACACACAAAACACAATGAATTCTGCTAAACACTTTTTTTCTGTTTTATATGACAAATTTGAGCTTTGGCACAAGTTGGTTCAATTCATCAGACAGAGCTACCATTTTTTTGAAAAATAATCTTTAGTTGCGATAGCAGTGCAAACATTTACCTTTTAAGATGTAAAATCAATTGTGTTCCAAATTCATAGCAGATTCCGTTGGGGAAGTTCATGCAATCGGTTGATATCTCGACAGAATCTGTAATACATCTGGAACAATCCTTTATTTGGTTTCAACCCAGTGACCACCCAAAACTAGAATCAAACCCGGGCCTGCCTTGAAACATTCATACAGATTAGTTAAAAATAACAAAACTAACAACATTAATAAATAAAAACAAGTGATAAAACGTGGATATCAACAAAAAACCTTTAAATATTATTGACTAAAACATAATGAAACTGTTTTTATCTCACTAAACCGTTTCAAAATTAAAAAAAATGAAGTAACGTTTTGAATTTAAAGCATTTGAGCAACCATGAGTCATAATAGTTTGCAATTCAAATGCATTGATGATCAACGTTCAAAGCATTTCCGTTGCTCGTCCACTCTCAATCGGAGTGCCATAAATTTACCACCACGCGGATTACACCTTGGTTACAAACCGTCCAAGATTATCGAACTGGCTCCCCCCAAAGTCTAATCACACCCAGTCCATGACATCAGCCAGTGGCATCCGTGGCAATGCCAAACCTCCGCCCCCGGAATGGACTAGATATCCGTTTCTGTAGCGATCTGCCAAATACGACTATCTCTAACCCCAGAGATTTGAGCTCCTCTCTAAACTCCACTCGACTTGGCCCGACCTGCTGTCACACGAGGGGTTATCGTGGGGGAAAAAAGCGCGACAAATTAGGCAATGATTAACACATTAGACGGCCGTAAATATTGGGCCTACAAGGCAGAAGCTCACCAACGGCAACGAGGAGCAGGTCGACGGCGGTGGCCGTGGAATATGGGCTGCCAAGTGGGGTCATCAATCTTGTGGCAATTTTCGATGCTGCCGCCACCGCTGCCGTTTGTTGTAAGTGTCGAGCCGCCGTCGTGGTGGTGGCCATCCAAAGATTAAAATCTGGATATAAATTTCCCTATATGGAGAGAACTTCCAGGCCACGATAGTTACATGATGGCAGATGGGATTAGTGCTTGGCGTTTATGTGAACGCTAGTTGAATTGCCTTGGTAAAATTTTAATGATACAATGAGATAATCTGTTGGGACTCCTTATATTAACCACAAAGTTCTTCATGAAATTAAAAATGAAGAAATAACTACTTGTTAAGGAAATCCTTTCTCTCTAGAAACTGCCAATGAATAAATCTCTTACAATCTTTGAAAAATATTTATGACGCTTTTTACGACCAGTACTAATTTGGCACTACATAAATAAAACGCACAGCTTCTTTCAAGTCCATGCAAAAATAACTAACCAACGCACAAAGCCGTTTCCTAAAATTGATTCGTGAATATTTTTACACCCCGAAACTAAATGTCCAACGCGGTGCGATTCGGTCGTAAATAATACACTTACACGCGGCGACGCCAACTCCAAATCTGACGCCGACGCGCCGCCTCTTGCCGATATCGTGGTACAAGAAAAGCTCACAAACTAAAAAGATAAGCTTTTGTTCGAGCTCTCATCCCAGGAAGATGCCACCAAACCGGCGGCGAGTGCAGCAGCATCCATTTCGCAACATTCGAAATCCAGCAGCCTGATAAAAGCGGCTACGATGCAGCCACCTGTCGTAAATCTAGCGACTACACCCACCTGAACACGTGAAGAAGTTGACGTTTGGAGAACACAAACTTTTAACCTAATTAGATTTGGTCAAGATTTTCTTATTCGTTTGTTGCGTGCTACACGAGTATCGTTGCGTGTTGGTTCTGACACAAGGCAATGAATTTGCAAAATAACTTGATTAATCCTCAATTACCTATTTTTCTGTAAAGCCTTATTTGATGCTCTCATTTTTTCGAAAACTTAAAATTTGTCTCTAGAATTTGGTCATTTGGTCATTTTGGTCATTTTGGTCATTTTGGTCATTTTGGTCATTTCGGTCATTTTGGTCATTTTGGTAATTTTGATCATTCTGGTCATTTTGTTTATTTTGGTCATTTTGTTTATTTTGGTCATTTGGTCATTTTGGTCATTTTGGTCATTTTGTTCATTTTGTTCATTTTGGTAATTTTGGTCATTTTGGTCATTTTGGTCATTTTGGTCATTTTGGTCATTTTGGTCATTTTGGTCATTTTGGTAATTTTGATCATTCTGGTCATTTTGGTCATTTTGGTCATTTTGGTCATTTTGGTCATTTTGGTCATTTTGGTCATTTTGGTCATTTTGGTCATTTTGGTCATTTTGGTCATTTTGGTCATTTTGGTCATTTTGGTCATTTTGGTCATTTTGGTCATTTTGGTCATTTTGGTCATTTTGGTCATTTTGGTCATTTTGGTCATTTTGGTCATTTTGGTCATTTTGGTCATTTTGGTCATTTTGGTCATTTTGGTCAATTTGGTCATTTTGGTCATTTTGGTCATTTTGGTCATTTTGGTCATTTTGGTCATTTTGGTCATTTTGGTCATTTTGGTCATTTTGGTCATTTTGGTCATTTTGGTCATTTTGGTCATTTTGGTCATTTTGGTCATTTTGATCATTTTGATCATTTTGGTCATTTTGGTCATTTTGGTCATTTTGGTCATTTTGGTCATTTTGGTCATTTTGGTCATTTTGTTCATTTTGGTCATTTTGATCATTTTGGTCATTTTGGTCATTTTGGTCATTTTGGTCATTTTGGTCATTTTGGTCATTTTGGTCATTTTGGTCATTTTGGTCATTTTGGTCATTTTGGTCATTTTGGTCATTTTGGTCATTTTGGTCATTTTAGTCATTTTAGTCATTTTGGTCATTTTGGTCATTTTGGTCATTTTGGTCATTTTGGTCATTTTGGTCATTTTGGTCATTTTGGTCATTTTGGTCATTTGGGTCATTTTGGTCATTTCGGTCATTTAAGTTATTTTGGTAATTTTGATCATATTGATTTGAGTGCTTGGTGCAGTGGAGGCTCGCGGTCGTTAAATATCTTTTTTTCTGTTGTTAATTGTGTTTCTTGGTTAATTCATTTTTGCTTGATGTTTTTGCAACGATTTATTCTCAATGAAAATTGCAAGTTTTTAGTTTTCAACTTTGAACGAGATGTATGACAAAAATCACAAAACAACCAGGAATAAAAAAAATCAAATCGTAGTTTCACGCTTGTCAATATTGTTGAATAAAAGTTTTATCTAACTTGAATATTTGTAAATACTTGGTCAAAATTTAAGATAAAATAATGAAAATCGTTTGGCTATGTTTATGGCGCTTTTTAAAATGTTAGCGACGAATAGATGGATTGATTTCTTCATTTTAATTTGGAAGGTTTATTTATATAGCTTCAAGAATCATTCAATAAAAATACTCGTAAATTACAGCACTCCTCCTTGCCGTTCCAAACTAATTAGGTGTCACATTTATCACGAAACCACTGCTTTCGTCTTGTGTTACAACTTGTTTCCTCTCACCGGGAATGATCAAACAAATCAACTTGTGCTTTTACGAGGTAATAATACTGCGATTTTAGTGTGAACTAATAACCATCTTCGAGCCACCCAAAAACACCCAATGAACCCGGCTGCGGCAGCAGTGAGTGTTCCGATATGAGAATTTATGACAAATATCAGGTTAAATAGCCTTAGATAGGTCATCCCGGTCATCAAAAGCCAATCAGAACCGAAATGTGCGAGAGCGGAAACATTAAACCAACACACCAATCATTCTGGAAAACGCTCGCCGGTGGAATCGACAGCCAGTGAAAAGTGTCCCCAGAGGCAGCGACGACCCATACGGTGGTCATCCAAAGCGAGAAGATTTACATCATCGCAGCTGGGTTAACGGCGGGTGGGCACACGCCATGCTGGGACCAGTGAGTTACTGGTTTTTTTCCCTCTATCTTTCTTTTCTATTTCACATTTTATTGGATGCTACGCGCGCGCGACAAGTCCACCCACGTGGCCATATTTGACCCGTGCGGACCAACAAAAAAGCGACGCAACGTTCATATCACCGAGAGAAAACTTTGGCCTGAAAACAATCATAAAACAACCATTAGCGACCGAGACCTGGAATTTGACGAAAAAAATCACGCAGATTTGTGTGTCTGTCAAAAACTGTCAGCAACAAACAGGTCACCCAACAAAAAGTGGTCCATACTGACGAAAGCTGGAATACCGAGAAGTCGCGGTGGTGTGAAAATTGTTCTGAGGATTAGTTTGTTTTTGGCAGCTCATGCGCAACAGCTGTCCAACTCCCTTGGGGAAGCTTTTGTTGTGGCCACGCGGTAGCAAATTGCATAAAGTTTTTTGTAAAATTTCAACATCAAGCTGAAATTAAATCTCTATGTGTGAGGGAGGCAGGCATGCATTCAAGTGAAATTTCCATTCTTGAAAACCTTCAGACCCCTTTCCATTCCAGAAACAGTAACCCCTGAAACTCCCCTCCCTAATTGAATCAAAATTTAATTTTTATTTGCGCAACCTCAAACACCACAGCCCAATTCAATTTACACGTTTTCCCGTCATTTATCTCTCTCATATATTGCATCCAATTTCCTCCAGACATTTATTTCAATTTGCCAGAATGGAGGGGGGTCGAGAGTGTCTATACGCAGCACTTCTTCAGTAGCAATAGCAGCAATAAACGCCCCACCATAAATCACCTGGGGGCTGATGGTGAATAACACCTACCCCCATTTAAGGCTTAAGCTTTCGTCAGGATTTCCATTCCATTGTGTGCCGTGGTGTAAAAAGCTGATCTTTATGAGAGCTTTTTCCAAACTGAATTGCTCCTGGCTCCACTTACTCCGTTTGACCTTCGTTCGGCAATGCTGGTATTCAAATTTTTACGACTCATTTCCATCGGATGCAGTTGCTCGCACCTTTTTCAGTCAACACCGGATCAAGTTACTCCGATACGCGCTGAACCAGTTTTACACACCAGTTAATCAATACAAGTTTGTTTTTATGTAGCGAAAGCGTCATATTGCACCATCCGACTCTGTTGTGAAGGGAAAAAGCGCGCTCGTGGCGCTCAAAATTTGATAACCAACAAAAAAGTTGTTGTTGCTTTTTCCTGACACTTTGTATGCGATGCTGCTGCTGCACCCAACACGTGCCGGCGATGCTGCTGCTGTCCATAAAGCATAAAGTTGAGGAGGGTGCTGAGGGAAAAACCTGACTGTAAATTGAGTGGGTGGGCGCTGCCGTGTGTGAATCTTGTAATCCACTGCCATTCGAATTTGACTGTCGTGAAATTGGGTGGATTTGGAAATAAGTGAGTAGATTTAGTGACACACAACTAACACATTTGTTTATTTAGCTTACTGAATATATTTGTCGATTATTCCACAAAATTTTGTAAATTATTGCTGCACATCCGAGTGCTGCAGGATCCAATCCTTGAAATAAGTCACGCGGGCGAATACCGAAGGAGTTCCGAGGGTACAACCATAACCATTTCCAAACGAGACAATACCGACCTGTATACTGCTACCAGCATCTACTACAGTGAGAGGACCACCGGAATCGCCATTACACGCCGACCGGCCATCAACACCATCCAGACAGACGTTCTGGGCCTCGATAATTTCCGGCCATTGCCAATAGTCCAAGCATTCCTGCTGACTCAAGATCGGATTGGAAGTGAATCTGAGGACATTAGAAGTAGAACCACTTTCCGTCCTTCCATGACCGGAAACGGTTCCTGTCGCTCCCGCAAACTGTCGATAGTCTCCTGAAGCAGGAAGACGCACTGCCTTAACGCGATCGTTCAATGTTAATGGACTGTTCAAGCGAATGGTGGCCACATCATTTCGCACAATCTCCGGGTTGTACCCTGAATGATACTGAATTCCACTCAGTCCAAAAGCGATCCTTTGTTGAGATGGTTCATAAGTCGCATAATTGTGGGCTCCCACGATGACAGTTCCTCCAGTAGCATCAACGACGCAGTGAGCAGCAGTCAGAATGTAGTTCTTGGACAGAATTGATCCTCCACACAGAGCAGTACCTCCCGGTACGGAGATCAGCACAACGGCCTGGTACGGAAACTGACCGGGAGTAGCTTCCTGGCCGAACGTGACTCTACGATCCGGTTGCAGTTTACGCAGGTATTGCAGCTTAGCTGGGAGGCGAGCCCAGTAGTGATCAAAGTCCTCGATTGGCCGGACCTGGGACCAATCGATATCGATCCACTCCGCGCTGGCTAGCGCTAAAACGGCAACAAAAATAATCGAACTCTTCATATTCGAGCAGGTGAACTGGACTGCTTCTAAGAATCAATGGGCAGCCTTTTATATGCCTGATGAATTAAAGATAATTGTCGTTATCGTGCCGGATTTATTGATACAGGAAATTTTATTAATGATTTATAACAAACGGTGCCTTATCACTTTGCTCTAGTTGGGCGTTGAACATCATTTTGGGCCGTGCAAAATATCAGCCAGTCGGACCCAAGACCTTTCCCAACTTGGTTTAAGCTTATCAATGGATTAAAATCCCAGTTGCTAAGGTACCCAAAACACAAACAATAACCTGATAGGTACAACGTCCAATAAATATTGAAAACTTTACTTGAATCAACAATAATAAAAAATCGCTGTATTTCTAGTCGCTGTTTTCTAGTAATATCTAAATAGGATAGAAGTTCAAGCAAGAGAGATCCCAAAAAATAACGATATTCATTTTTCTAATCAGAAAATGGCATTAAATTAAACATAATATCAAATAAACATTGTTAAAAGAAAGCTCAAATCTCAAAATGTATGGGAAAATCTGAGTAGCAAAAAAAAGTATGTTCTTAAATTAAAAACTTATTTATTATAAAAACTATTCAAACTCATAAAATATCAACACTTATTCAAAAAGATTCAATTGTTTTCAATCTCAAGTAATTTGCGTACTTATCTGAGTAACTTATCTATTTTACTTTACTTAACTTTTTTGAGCAAAGTGATTGTAGATAAATTATAAGTCTTACAATAAATTAAAACACATTCATGAAATTGTAAGTATAGATATTAAAAAATAATCTTCTTATTCGTTTTGACAGAAGAAAAAAGAATTATGTCATTTGTTTAGACAGATTCCAAAAACGTTTGTTTTTTTTACAGGATGTGGTACAATAGGTCAACGATCTGAAAGATAAATGGTTCGATAAGATAGCGGATTTCATAACAAGAAAGGGCTCATTTGCGATAAGGTTTTTCAATTTCTAATCCAAGTCTTTGTTCCCTCAGGTTTGGTTAGAGTCGGGGAAGTGAGTTGTAGAAACCATTCGTCAGATTTATAGATGAATCTGCTCAACATGAAAAACAAAAAATACAAAAAAATTATATTTTTATTTCCATAGTCATTTTTTCTAGAAAAGTCCAAAAACAATTCCTTTCTTATGGCTTCTTATCGTTTTAATAAAATTATGAATGAGTTAAATTCTATTGAAAATAAGTCTCTCCACAATTATCAACAGTTTTTTTTGAAGAAGAATGGTCTGTTAAACTTACAACATATTTTTTTGGAAAAAATAATCTAATTTAAAATGTAGATTTCTCGATTAAATTTTCAAAAGGTCCTATCTGCATAGGAAACCCATGAGGGATAGGTTGTTTTGAAAATTTAATCTAGATTTAAAGAAACAATCATGATTGACTAGTCTCCTCACCAAATATGAGCCGAATCGGCCAACGAAGTGATAAGATAGATTGAAGCTCAAGTTTTGAACTTATAATCTTAAGATGGTCATGTATAAGTTAGGTGTTACCAAACTGAAATTTCGAGTAGTTGTAAACATTTTGATCTAAAAAATACTCAAATTTGTGAATAAACCAACATTCAACATCAATTAACTTGAATTCACAAGGTAGTTGTGGACATCAATTTTGTCACATATATTAAGATCTAGCTTAAGGTGAAGCCGTTGATCATTTTCGAAAAAAAAATATCATCACTCTAAAATGCTCTATATTGAATTCAATTTAACGAATTTCTGCACCAAAATGAATCAGCATGTGCCGGTTGTTGCCTTCTAGAAGCCATTGAAAGAATTTTTGATCTAAATCAATTGTGCTTCAAAATTTATATAATTTTGTGGTACAGTCATTTACGTCCTAGTTGGCAAGGAATGGGACAATCGTTACTAAAAAGATGTGTAAGCATGTGTAGGGCAGTATTCTAAACAACTTGTAGAAGGAATTTTGTCAAAATATTGATAGGGGCGCAGAATTTATATCTTTGAACGAAAAATCATGGCAATGATGGAAGTCTTCACCTTCAGATCTAGTTAAAAAACAATTAAAATGATCATTTTTAGTCTTAAGATCAGTACAACATTCTTTTGAAACAAATTATAAAATTGATAAAGAGAACTTAATGCCACACTCGGCATTTAAGCATATGATCACTCTCACTCTCAACACTCTTAACAGCATTTATACTCGAATTTTACAATATTTTTTTTTTTGCTGGAAAATCACTAACATTTAATTCTGTCGATTAGAGCGTATTCCGAAAGCCCAAATCTATCATACCTAAGTGGAACTAAAGCGTTTACTGACATCAACTCCAAAAATTTTGTGATATAATCAAAAATCAAAAGATGCTACAGTCACCCACCAGCTGAACCCAACAACACCATCACGTAGCAGTCGTCACAAGCATTACCCCCAACAACGGTAATCCCATTAACCTGCAGAGCAAAGAAATTTGTCCCAATACAAAACTGCTACTCCGTGGGAAAGAGAGCGAGAAAAAACAAAACATTTTCCCACTCCCGAAAAACTGCCACACCAGACAAAAAAAAAGCAACCGAGAAAAACTCCGGTAAACATGTGACCGTGTCACCAAAGAAGAAAAACGAGGAAAATATCATCGCGTGCGGATGAGGAAAAACTTTCTTTTCAACGGTTTTTTTTTTTGCTTTCCTTCCTTTAGTTTGTTTTCTTTTGGAGTAAATGTGAATGTGACGACCGATGGCGAAGAGTTCAACGATTGCATAGCACCAAAAGTCGTGATTTCGTTCTTCAGGGAATGCACACACACAAAAAAAATCGGCCGCGACGACTTTTCCTTCCTTTTTCACGGCAGGGTTATTTTTGGCCCATTCACGAAAGGGACGGATTCCAAGTGGCGGCCATCGGCCAAAATCCGGTGAGACACGCACGCACAAAGCAAAAAAAAAACGAAAAAAAATCCAATTTAATTTCAGTTGGCTGTCATGTTGGCTGATTGCTATCAGTATCAATTTATTAGAGTGGAAGGAGTGATTTGTGCTTTTACATTGCTGCTGGTCCTGAAGGGTCCTCTGCCGTGTCTGGGCGTGATTGAGGTTCCTTTCATTAAGATTGAATGTCCTTTCCACTCTCCAAACAGCAGCAAGCAGGACAATGACTCCAAAACGGGAGGAAAAAACCCTTTGCCGAAGTTAAACTTGGAGTGACTTGTTGTGGAGGGCACTAATAAATTGAATTATCTTTCGCCGCACTATGGCAGGGACCCCCCACTGGTCGAGCTGCTGGCTGTCATCAACAGGCGAATCCTTAAATAGAGTTGAGGGAGCAAAAGGAAATGAACACCGAAACGAAAATCACAAAAACATCGTTCACGATCCTTTTCAGAGGGAAATGCTCCCAACTCAGCCAGATAACGGGTCAACGGTGATGATATCCTTTCGTTGACGTCAGTCTTAATTTTGTCAAATCTTTTGTAAAAAAGGTTGTTTGGTTTGTTTCAACATATGATAGTTGCATTATCTTATCTTGAATAATTTTTTTTGACCTTGTTTATTCAATTCAATTCAATTCGGTTTTATTTGTGAATAATCAAGTTACAATGAGTTCATTTAGGTACGCAACAGAGTTTTGGTGTTCCTTTCAGCTGTGTTTTACATCGTAATTCAATTGAAAAATTATTACTAATAACTATGGAATAGACAAGAGTAAGAAAAAGTTTTCAAAAAACTTACAGAAAGTGCAATGGGAAAAGGATAGATAGAGAGAAAGCTTAAAACTAGATCACAGACAAAAATAATCAATTATAGATGTGCTTGATCATCAGCTCCCCGAGGGCCAGAAATTGCTCCGCCTTGTTACGGCAGCTCCGAAACCGCGTCATCATCTCCCCCGCGAGAGCAAAGAACTCCGGCAGGCTAAAGAGATCTTCCCCGGTGACTCCTTGCTGGGCCGCATCGCCGCTACCGGCAGCGACCACGCTGGCAAACGAACGCCCCCATCCAGGAGGGATCGCTGGGTTGTCCGCTGGAACCGTACGCTGTCCAGCTGCAGGAACGGCTCCGCTCGTACTTCGCTGAGGAGAGTGGGACGCTGCTGCTTTCTTCTTCCTCTTTTCCTGCTCCTCGAGGTAGGCCTTGCGCGCGACGCATCCGCGGTAATTGCCGGTATGGTTGCCGTCACAGTTCGCGCACTTTACGCGCGGCTTAGTTTGTTCTGCGTTTTCCCCCAAATCCGCCTTTCGTGGCAGTGCGCACGCCTCCGAGAGGTGTGACTCACCGCACTTCACGCAGCGGGGCCGAAGGTTGCAGTTCCGCGAGCCGTGGCCGAATTTCTGGCAACGGTGGCATTGCGCTACGTCCGTCGGGTTCTTGGTGTAAAACCGCCAGTTTACCCAAAAACCGTCCAACGTTTTAGTCCGCCGCAGATCTTGGATCTTGACGGTGCCGCGGTCGAAGTACAACAGGTACAGGGTATGCGTACCCGTGACTGTTGTCTTTCGCGAGAGCACTTTTATCTCCCGTGGCTTTATTCCGGCGTTCGAGAGGTGTCGCTTCAGGTCGGCGATCGGACGGTCTTGGTAACCCTGCAAGACGACCTTAACAGGGGGCTTCTCTGGGTCGTATGTGTAGAAGTTGAAGTTGCTACGCTTCAGTTCTTCAAGCACCAGGTCGAAATCTTTTCTGTTCAGTGTGATCACTTGCACTGCCGACTTACCGATTTTCAGACAATATCCGAGGCCTTCCAGCAACTCGTCAACATCGTCCGCCAACGTGTCCAAAACAAAAATTGGAGGTGGTCTTCGTTCCGTTGGAGAATTGTTCTTTTTTGGCGTCGGCACTTTTTTCCGTGCACGACCATGGTCGTCGTCGTCGTCGTCGGTAGTGCTGCTACCGTCGGTGTTGTTGTTGTTGTTTTCTTCGTCGTCGCTCAGCATCTGGAACTCGTTCCTGATGGGAATGTTGGCGGATGTGCCACTGGTCGTGGCACCGGAAGTACCTGAACGGGTTCGCACTGGTGATCTTGGAACATATCCGGGATGTAGTAACTTTTTATCGATTCCTTCTGCGCTCACTCTCCCCTGCGCGATGGCGGTCGACACGGCGTTTGTTTGTTTACCTTTTTGCACACGGCCGGTAGACGAACTTCGCGGGTTTTTCGAGGCCGCACTCGAACTGCCACGGCCACGGCCGGCCCTTGGCATGCTGCTGGAGCAAACTCGCGGCTAATCACGGTAAACTACGGCGAAAAAAATCGAAAAAACGATGGAGCACTGAGCACTTGACTGCTGCTTGCTCTCGTGCGTACACGGAGGTGGCCTTGTTTACCATTTTGCAAAATATGATAATGTAGACATTGAATGATCAAACTGTGCCAATGGTCTATAAATAACATTTTGTTCAAAGGGGTCTCTCAACAACAAGGCAAAAAATAAAATATTTTAACACAAGTTAAAGAATGACACAAAAATTTAGTGATAACATGTTTATTATGATTCTTATTTTTTTTTAGTATTATTGTCTTATTTTTGAACGAGACATCTATACAGCAATTCCCCACGAAAACAGCATGGAAAAAAAAAACAAAAGTGCTCGGATCGGGCTCAAAATTTTTCTGGGGGTTCCCTAGCCGAAATAATAAGACCCGTATTTTTTTTGCCATTAGGGTGACCTACGCCGTGTTAGGGTGGTCTGAAAAATGGCCATTTTCGTCGATTTTCGCAAAAACCACTTTTTTTGAAAAATCATAACTCCTCGCCATTTTAACCGATTTCAATTGTCTTATACGCAAATGAAAGGTGATAAGTTGGCCTTTCAAAGAAAAATAGTAAGAAGTTTCAAAAATCTAGCCTAACATATGAAAAGGGCGTATGAAACTTTAAAATGCCGTTTAGGCGGTGTCTGGACCAAAGAGCCTATGTCTGGAAATATTTTTATCGGATTCCCCGGACATTTTTACATAACATACTAAAAAATGGGAGGAGTTCATTAACAGGATTCCGAGACATGATTTTTTGAAAATAAAATCCGTGTTTTTTGACGCGCCGCGCGCAAAAACCGGAAAATGACGAAATTGGCAAAAAATCAACTTTTTTCACTAAAACTGCGATAACTTTAAAATTTCAGCGATGACCTATAGATGTTTGGGTACCAAAATTTTCGTAATTAAAAGACGCAACTTTTGATACCCAGACATGTAGAGGTCATCGCTGAAATTTTGAAGTTATCGCAGTTTTAGTGAAAAAAGTTGATTTTTTGCCAATTTCGTCATTCTCCGGTTTTTGCGCGCGGCGCGTCAAAAAACACGGATTTTATTTTCAAAAAATCATATCTCGGAATCCTGTTAATGAACTCCTCCCATTTTTAAGTATGTTATGTAAAAATGTCCGGGGAATCCGATAAAAATATTTCCAGACATAGGCTCTTTGGTCCAGACACCGCCAAAACGGCATTTTAAAGTTTCATACGCCCTTTTCATATGTAAGGCTAGATTTTTGAAACTTCTTACTATTTTTCTTTGAAAGGCCAACTTATCACCTTTCATTTGCGTATAAGACAATTGAAATCGGTTAAAATGGCGAGGAGTTATGATTTTTCAAAAAAAGTGGTTTTTGCGAAAATCGACGAAAATGGTCATTTTTCAGACCACCCTAACACGGCGTAGGTCACCCTAATGGCCAAACAAAAAAATACGGGTCTTATTATTTCGGCCAGGGAACCCCCAGAAAAATTTTGAGCCCGATCCGAGCACTTTTGTTTTTTTCCATGCTGTTTTCGTGGGGAATTGCTGTATAAATTATCAATATTTCGATTTTTTGAAAAAAAATCAGTATTGATTCAAAAATTCATAACTCGCTCAAAGATTTTTTGCACAACTAAAACATATCAAAAAAAAAAAAAAAAAATAGTGTTTGTTTGCAAATCAAGTTTTAGTGACAAAAAGTTAAATAAAAAACCACCAAAAAATTTTTTACCGTGTGTCATTTTTTTCCAGTGTAGTCCATATCCATACCTACAACTTTGCCGAAGACACCAAATCGATCGAAAAATTCCTTCAAAAGATACAGATTTTTGAATTTTCATACATCATTTTTGTATGGCCAGCTGCCAAATTTGTATGGAAAATTATATGGACAAACTAATGATGCAAAATGGCTTCTTTGGGCATACCGAAGGCATCAAAAAAGTTTCAGTCGGATTAAAAAATACAAAAATTAAATTTTAAGAAAAAAGACCGATTTCGTAGAGAATTGCTCAATAGTTTCAATATGAACACTGAAAATCGAACCAATAGTTGAAATTTTCTAAAATTGAAATTAGCATTTAACATTTAATTTTTAAGTTATTTTCAACTATTTGAGTACACAGTGCGCATGGAATGAACCAAGTATTCCACAATTATTGTATTTCAAAAGCTAGGCCATTGATTTTTTTATTTACGTCCATCAATTCTTGTAAAGGATGGTTCAAAAAATATAAAACTATTAGTATCATATTTCAAGCCACTGCTTAATAAATTAAAAAAACATCAAATGCATTAGATACAGTAAGTTTATATTCAATTCACAATTTGTTACAATTAAACTTAATAGAGATTTGATGGTCCTTTAAGCTAAGTTTTGGTAATGTTTGTCTATGGACACAATAGGTTATTTGAATGGGCGATTCAAAAGAAGGATTAATTTCGTACTAAAAAAATAAATTATTATTTTAAATTCAAATATGCACAAAAATGCTTAGTCACAAAACGAAAATCTGGCAGTTCTTCACATCAAAATTCCGCATGTTATCAATACATTTTGAAACTTTCTTAATACTTAATACAAAAGTGCAGGAAAATACATTTTGTAATGCTTTCAATCGATTGTTTTCTTTACCATTGAGAAGTTTAAAAGACACATGCTTTATAATTCCCTAATTTTTAGACAGTTTTGAAAAAAAATGATAACCCCAAAATCGATTACTTTTGATAGTTTAAGCTAAACTATGAATTCAAAACAGTGCATCTTGTCAGAAATTTTGTAAAGCAATTAGATTGAAAATATAATGTAGAACCGTAGAATTAAAATTTAATAATAATTTGCTTTGCCGGGACCGTGGTGTAGGGGTAAGCGTGATTGTCTCTCACCCAGTCGGCTTGGGTTCGATCCCAAACGGTCCCGGTGGCATTTTTCGAGACGAGATTTGTCTGATCACGCCTTCCGTCGGAAGGGAAGTAAATGTTGGTCCCGGACTAACCTACAAAGGTTAGGTCGTTAGCTCAGTCCAGGTGTAGGAGTCGTCTCCCTGAGTCCTGTCTCGGTGGAGTCGCTGGTGGGCAGTTGGACTAACAATCCAAAGGTCGTCAGTTCGAATCCCGGGGTAGATGGAAGCTAAGGTGTAAAAAGAGGTTTGCAATTGCCTCAACAATCAAGCCTTCGGACACCTAGTTTCGAGTAGGAATCTCGCAATCGAGAACGCCAAGGCAATGCTGTAGAGCGAATAATTTGATTTTTTTTTTAATAATTTGCTTTAAAAATCTATTTCCACCCATGTTCGACTTGCGTGAAACAGTGTCCTAAAGGATAAAATTATACCCTGATCTCGAATCAGAGGTCCATTTTTCGATATCTCGTGACGAAGCAACGGTGCGACCCTTTTTCTTTTCTAACATTCGAAAAAGAGTTTCAATAATTTTCAACCTTAAATGTTGATGATTTGGATATTTTTTTAAATAAAAAACTAACTAAATCCACCTATGTGGTTGATGCCTTCCTCACTTTTTACCAACAATGGGTAACATTGGACACATATTTCAGCTATTTTTTTTAGATCCAGAAAAATAAGTACACAGATATAACTTAAGTGGTCATAATTCGGGACAGGGTTGCCAGATCTTCAATGTTGTGGACTCGTTGGAAAGGTCTCTTGATTACCTAACCAACGATGGGTCGGATGATGGATCCGGACATAGTTTACATACATTTAAGTGAGATCCGGCTTCAAAAAAGTACATAAATATCATTTAAGTGGTCATAACTCGAGACAGGGTTGCCAGATCATCAATGTTGTGGACTTGTTGGAAAGGTCTCTTTTGATTACCTAACCAACGATGGGTCAGATGATGGATCCGGCCATCATTTACATGCATATAAATGAGATCCGGGTATATGTGAAAACACATTTTTATACATAACTTTTGAACTAGTTATCGAAACTTCAAACAATTCAATAGCGATGTATGGGACCCTAAACCAAGTCGAATGCAACTGATTTGGTCAAAATTGGTTCAGCCAGTGCTGAGAAAACTCAGTGAGAATTTTGGTCACATACATACATACACACACACATACACACACACATACACACACACAGACATTCGTTCAGTTTTCGATTCTGAGTCGATATGTATTCATGAAGGTGGGTCTTTGAGCTTTTGATAAAAAGTTCATTTTTTAGAGCAGGATTATAGCCTTACCTCAGTGAGGAAGGCAAAAACGTATTTTTCTTCAAATAATTACCATTTTTTTAGATCTCGAATGCCTTTTATTAAAAACATTTTTTTTTTCAAAATTTCAGTCTATTAGTTTTGAATTTTTCTTATAACACAAATTTTTGAAAAAAAAATCAAGAGTGTGTATTATGAATTGTTTTCAATCGATTTTTGTCTTAAAAAATGATAAAGCTTTCTTTTTTATAATCTGATTTTTTTGTTGAGACATTTTTAAAGGGAGAGGTGAAAAATGATTGAACAAAAGAGGTCATAAAAATGCACAATATTTTCAAATATTTTTATATTTTGGACTTTGACGTAAAATATAAGTATTTCCATTTCCTTAAACATTGAAAAAAAAAAACTTTTTGTTATAAAAAGCAAAAAATGTTATTTCTAAGAACGTTATTGAAAAATTCCGTACGCACAGCAATCACGAAACCAAGACCTATCCCACACAATAGTGGTCAGTTACACCACAACGAATGAATATCACTCTTTCATCACTCACATGTCAGCAAAACCAGCATTAACACCGGCAATAACGCCGACGGCAGCCGAAGGGCATCGCCCAAGATCCGGAACGGCCACCGGCATAAATTACTCCTCCAACAGTTGGCTGTCATCGCTGGTTCACTTGGGCCATAAAACACCTCCAAACTTTGAGAAGCACCACTCTCCGCCACTTGGGATGAGTATTCAAGGTTGACAATTCCGACTGACCACTTCACTCGAGTTGCAAAACTGCTAACTGGCACCACATTGATAGGAATTTTAAACGACGATTGAATCCGCTTCCGACGACTGCACTTTCGATTATGGCTTTTCCGGCTTGCAGGAATCTATCACCGATCTTAGCTGGTCACTTTACTTTTTTCGCGCGCGTTCTCTTTTTGCTCGTGCAAAAAGATGAGGAAATTAATCGAACTAGCAAAAAACACACACACACAACACTTCACACTTGCGCTTAGAATGAGCTTAACAGATGGCGCGTTGATCGGGCTCCGAGTTCTGTCCACTGCCGCCGCCGACTCGCGCCAAAGATCTAATCTCTAGGACTGACTTGCACTTTGCTACCTTACAAACTCTCCCAAAGCTACGCTAGGATTGGCCACCGATCGAACCTCCGAGCTGCCGGTCCGCGCGCGACTGCCGGAAAGATATGAACACGATCGCGTACAAAAGACGACTGAATCCAGATCGAGATGAATTGGTACATTTTTATTTGTTAGTTTTTAGTTTTCTATACATTTCGACTCGCGGCGCTCCTCTATGAAGTTGGACGCGAGCGACGACGACGACGACGATTGGCTTCCCCCTTAGACTTAGAGTTAGACCAGGCCAAGACTTGGCCGACGATGGAGATGCTGTGAAGGAAGGTGCCAGCCTGTGCTCTCTTCTTCTGTTTGCCGCCCGACGCCGCCACCGCCGTGGACGAAGAGCGATGAAGATTGAGTAGGAATAGGTAAATAACGTCCCACAACTCCACTAGTTTAAGATATTTTGGCATTGTTGGCTCCGCGACGCTTGATATTTTCAGTAACACTCCACTGGCATTATAGTATCACTGAGCTGAGCTCTCTTTTTTGGCGGGAATGCCGTCCCAGAGTGGCCAATGGAAATGCGAGGGAGTTGGGGGTTATGTTGCCATGGTGCAGCAGCATCAGCAACAGAAGCAGTCAGCAGGTATTTGAGGAGGAATGCGCGAAAAGATAGTTTGCCAGAAGACACGGAAAGGGGAGTTGAAATATGTTGCACACACACACTACAGACATGGCAGACAGACAAACAGACAGGCGGATGGACAGGGAAGCGTTGCACTTGACGGGGAGGGTTTCAACTTACTTATGTTGAGACTGACCAGGAGAGTGGTTTTGCGAGAGGTTGTTTGATGTTGAGGACTGTGCGTCTCCATCGTTGTAGACAATAAATTCAGTGCGTCTCCATTTTCTCTAACTCTCACTTTGAATATAAGTCAGATTTTAAATTGTAGTCCATATCTATGCTTAGTAACTGCACACAGGTAATGCTAAAAAAACGAAATAAATTCAATGAAAATTAAACCCATTTTTTTTACAAAACTACCTTAGTGTATTTTTTATAATACACAACTTAAAATTATTAAAGTCGATTTCGTTTTGATTTTCGTCATCATTGCTTAATTTTAGTGGTAAATTTTAATGATATTATTGTTAGAAACCGTGCGTCTCCATTGAATCAATCTTTCTTCGAATTAATCGATGGAGGCGCTTGCTTTTACCGAATGATTCCATAGCATAAATTGAGCTATTTTTTTTTGGTTGTCAATGGCCTAGTTTATTTATTATTTATCGATGGAAACAGTAAGGGGAACCAAATCCTAAAAAAAAATTAAAAAAAAATATTTTGCTGCTTTCAAAACTATACAAAATATCTAAGAAGTAGTGAATATGTTTTTAAAAGTTATTTTTTTACGATATGTAATTCCAAAATTCAAGTCAAAATTGCTTAAAAGTTTCAAATGGCAGCAAAAACAAGCATCTCATATCAGGCTATGAAATTATTCCAAGAAAGCAATCGTCTCCATGCATTAATTCTAAGAAAGAATGATTTATTAGAGGCGCATGATTTCTAATAATAATTTCATTTTTATTTTTTTTTCTTTTTTGCTCCCTGATAATAAAGTGAAGTTTATAAAGGGACACAAAAAAGCTCAATTTTTTCGCATTTTCCAAAAAAATACTTTTATTACAATGGTAATTTTATTGTAAGCATTTGACTCCCCCAAATTTCTTTGAATTATCCATGGCCAACAACATAATTACTTATTATTTTATAATATAAATGATGTACTATTGATTATAAACTATTTCAATTCAATTCAATTTGTGTTTTTATTAGAATTTAGCAGTTCTGTTCCAGGATGTTACATTTGCAATTCAGAGATCAATTCATAAGCCTTTGCAGGGAGGGTACATATTTCTACGTTTAGATTTTGCTAGCTGAGTGCTCTTTTAGGGAAAATAAAGAGCACTCAGCTAGCAAAATCTAAACGTAGAAATATGTACCCTCCCTGCGAAGGCTTATGAATTGATCTCAGTTGAAAGGTTCTCCAAATCTCTGAATTGCAAATGTAACATCCTGGAACAGAACTGCTAAATTCTAATAAAAACACAAATTGAATTGAATTGAAATAGTTGTAACTATTTCCAATAAACTGTATAACGTTCATTTCCGGGGGTGATATTGTGTCAGCATAATAAAAAAGTTTTTAGCAAATGCTTCAGATACATTGTCAGTTTTCATGCTTTCATATAATTTCTTGCTTATTTGTTAAAAAGGTCCAATCTACATAGGAAACCCATGGCACATAGGTTGTTTGAAAAAAATAATCTCGATTTCAAAGAAGAAGAAGTTTGTTAATTAAATATCTGAGAGATCATGAAAAAGGGGTTGGTTGTCATCTATAATCACAAAACGAAAGAAAAAAATGAAAAAAAATTGAAAGATATGAAATTTTAAAAGGCAAACACTAACGTAGAAAGGAAATATACCATGCAAATTACTTACCGTTTTACCAAAAAAAATATGAAAAATATTATTTACATTAATACATATGTTTGTTTTTTGAATAAAAAGCGGTTTTCATCAAAATTCTGGAAAACTCTGGAATTTTGATGTACTAATCAATAAAAATTATTGACTTTGCTTGTAAATTGCTCTTATAAAACAATGCAAAAGGTTTTGAAACATAAAAAGGCTGGGAGTGGCTGAAACAGTGATGCAAGTGATACAATTGATTTTTCAATGGATGTTTTGAAA
Organism: Culex pipiens pallens; assembly: GCF_016801865.2. NCBI lineage: Eukaryota > Metazoa > Arthropoda > Insecta > Diptera > Culicidae > Culex > Culex pipiens. The sequence goes on from NC_068939.1 coordinate 1,611,369, forward strand.
ATTCACCATTTTTATTCTACTTGGCACTGAAGTGATAAAAACTGATTGTTCAAAAAGCAAAACTGTTCAGAAAGAAGTTGCATACAAGATGACTTTTTTTTAGTTAGTATTTTGAGATTCGTTATTAATTTCAGGCTAAAAAATCAATTTTCCAGCTTTGACATGCTGCCAATGAAAAATGAAGACTTCCTGAACTAATATGAATACAAAACATTATTTATATGTTTTTAAGTGAAAAACGTGGAAATTTGTACGCATTTTTGAATGTTTAAGAACAACAAATGATAAAAACATACAATTTTTCAGTAAATCGCAAATCGCGAGTTCTAAACGATTTTTGAGAATTTTCGTTGTATGAAAACATCGTTTCTGATGCAAAAACCTATCGAAATCCGGGTGAGCCCGAAGGTTTCCGCCACATCCCCTTTTTGCCTTCCTCACTGAGGTAAGGCTATAATCCTGCTCGAAAAATGAACTTTAGAAAAACAGCTCGTAGACCTATATTCATGTATACCTATCGACTCAGAATCGAAAACTGAACAAATGTCTGTGTGTGTGTGTGTATGTGTGTGCGTATTCCCCTTGGTGCTCAAAATTCTTGCCACGTTTTCTCGGCACATACTGATCCGATTTGAGCCAAACAAGTTGCATTCGATTCGTTGTGGTGCCCCATAATGCACTATTGAATTGTTTGAAGATCCGATAAGTAGTTCAAAAGTTACGTATAAAAAAGTGTCAGAGTTGACACTTTAAGTCACTTATCTATATGAAAACTACGTCCGGATCCATCATCCGACCCATCGTTGGTTAGATAATCAAAAGACCTTTCCAATGAGTCCAACACATTGCAGATCTGGCAACCCTGTCTCAAGTTATGACGATTTAAGTGATATTTATGTACTTTTTTGATGCCGGATCTCACTTAAATGCATGTAAACTATGTCCGGATCCATCATCCGACCCATCGTTGGTTAGGTAATCGAAAGACCTTTCCAATGAGTCCAAAACATTGAAGATCTGGCAACCCTGTCTCAAGTTATGACCACTTAAGTGATATTTATGAACTTTTTTGAAGCCGGATCTCACTTAAATGCATGTAAACTATGTCCGGATCCATCATATGACCCATCGTTGGTTAGGTAATCGAAAGACCTTTCCAATGCGTCCAAAACATTGCAGATCTGGCAACCCTGTCTCAAGTTATGACCACTTAAGTGATATTTATGAACTTTTTTGAAGCCGGATCACACTTAAATGTATGTAAACTATGTCCGGATCCATCATCCGACCCATCGTTGGTTAGATAATCGAAAGACCTTTCCAATGAGTCCAACACATTGAAGATCTGGCAACCCTGTCTCAAGTTATGACCACTTAAGTGATATTTATGAACTTTTTTGAAGCCGGATCTCACTTAAATGTATGTAAACTATGTCCGGATCCATCATCCGACCCATCGTTGGTTAGATAATCAAAAGACCTTTCCAATGAGTCCAAAACATTGAAGATCTGGCAACCCTGTCTCAAGTTATGACCACTTAAGTTATATTTATGAACTTTGTTGATGCCGGATCTCACTTAAATGTATGTAAACAATGTCCGAATCCATCATCCGACCCATCGTTAGTTAGGTAATGAGTCTTTCCCATGAGTCCAAAACATTGAAGATCTGGCAACGCTCAGTCTCAAGTTATGACCGCTTAAGTGACATTTCTGTATTTTTTTATTGAGGAATAGATGGAATTTGTGTCCAAACCCATCATATCACCAAATATTGGTAAAAAGTGAGGAAGGCACCAATCACTTAGGTGGATTAAGTTAGTTTTTTTGGGGCACACTAATCTATTTCTCTCTATTGAAGCGGCAGGAAAGGTGGCCCTGAGGATGGCAAACCCAATACACCTTGGTGTACTTATGCCCCTAATTTGGAGCCAATTCTGAAATGTTAAAACGAGACGGAAAAAAAGGTTTATTGAATTTTGCTCAGAAAAATTATAAAATGTAACTATTGCGTTGAAACTGGAGTGCTTAAATCTTGATAGTGGGTCTAAGAATGTTCTTCAAGCGAACGATCACAAGAAAAAGATCAAAAATTGATTAAATCGCGGTGATTCTGCCGCTTAGACTCAAAATAGGTACTACGTCCAAAATAGGGGACATTTGCCCTTTGATTTTTTTTATAAAACTAAAGCAAATTTGAAATGTACTCTCGTAGTACAAAAATTTAACCATTCAATTTTGACGCAAATTCAAACTGTATAAAGCATACAAAAGCCGTTTGACAATTAACAAACTGAACATAATGAAATTTCACACATTTCACAAAGTGTGAATGGGAAAAAACAATGTTTTTCGTACAAACTACGTTGAACAACTCAAACAACTACTTAATCATCTTCCCACTGCACCCACATATTCACACATGTTGCCGCCGTCGTCGTCGTCGTGCCCAGTTGCACAATTTTCCACGCTCGGGAGAAATGCGATCAAGTGTCACCGGGGCGCGCACCTTCCTGCGAGCTGTCAAAAGTAACAACCACTTTTGCTACTTCAACAACGGCCACCATCATGAGCGTGTGTCAGTCGTGTCACACTGAAACATGTGTTAATGTGCGATAATTAGCGCCAATCTGATGGCTAATCTTTCGTCTTCATGCGACGACTCACACGACGACTGGCGACGATCTGCTCCGAACTTTTTCATCCAACACCCCGGACTCCTAATCCTAACTTTTAGAGTGACTTGTTTTAATGTGCGTGGGAGAGTTTCGTATTTTTCTTGTCGGCGTCTCCTCCAGCGAGATTCACTCTTCATTCAGATTTCCGAAATCTGAGAGTCATTGAGTCGGCATCGCACCGACACACACACGCCGCACACGCGACGTGCCGAATGATTCATTACTGGTATAACTTTCGGAGTTTGTTTGTCAGAAATAGTAAATTATTATTGGGCGCTACTATTTTCGTAACTTATGGCTGCCAATGAATATTAATAACCGAAGAAGATTCAATTTACTTGTTTGGATGTTTCTAATAATCCGCGAATTCGAATTAAAAGCACATTATTCATTTCTCCTATACTCTTTTGAAAGGTTTTATGCACAAAGATATTTGAATATAAGTTTGGTAACTACAGTTCATTCAAGTTTCACTGAATAAATTTATTTTCATGCATACTTTTTCATTACGTTAAATTTTAAAAATAACACAAATTATAAATGCTATCAAAAAAGCAACAAATATTTTTTAGTTGAATGTACCAAAATTAAACGTAAAAAACGATTAAAATACATAAACTAACTAGCACTTTAATCCTGAATGCTAATTTAAGTTGTTCTCCCCTACTGTGAAGAAAGTTTCAGGAATGAACTTTTATACCGAAAGCTCAATCAAGAAAGCTTTTGCGTTGTGATGAGATAGATTGTGACTATCGCATAGCAAGAAAACAATTTTCTTTCAAAATTACTTAAAAATTAAGTAAATTTACAAACATTCTGAAAAATAGACCATGTAAATAAGAGCGTGGAATTTTGGCCGCCCTTTACAGAGTATAATACTTAATAAAAAAAAATAAAAAACAAAGTTGCACATGACCCCACACGAAATAATTAGCTTCTCTCAAAATGTGAATACATTCTAAACTTGATTATCCGAAAGCCTTGGAGAAATTTCACTTCGGATAATCGAATCTTCGGTAATCGAAGCACGCAAAAAAAAATGTCGCTATCTTATTTTTCATTGCTGAACTTAACTATAACCCCTAAAATACTATAAAGTGATGTCGAATTGTTAGAGCCAAGATGGCGGCTGAAATGGTGGTGATGAAATAAAAGGAAAATGCAATTTTACTAAAAATACGAAAATAATATGTTTTACTCATAATTCGATTATCCAAAGTCCCATCATACAAACCTCTTAGGATAATCGAACTCCGGATAGTCGAAACATCGGATAATCGAGGCTTTGGATTATCGAGCCTGGACTATATTACCTCAACCTTTGATTTCTTTGGTTTCTATGTTATATTTGTCAATCAGTCTCGTTGTGAACAATGCAGCAAATCTGATTAAATCTTTTTTTCATTACATGATTTTATTTGTAATTTCCATCAAAACACATTTTCTGCCAAGCGATATTTAACTTGCATGCAACATTGCAGGTTCGTATCTTGGCTTGTATTCGATTGCTCTCTTCTTTCAACTACTAACCTTATAACTTTTGCAACACACTCAAGCTATCAGGTGACGTCTATGCGTCAGTCATAAAGCAAAACAAGTCCGCCATTTTCCCTCACATATGACATACCTAACATCTGTCAAAGCAAAATGTTGTCGATACGTTCTCTTGTGTAATGGTCCGATGGCATACAACTCGCTGTGATCTCACGCTGAGGTGAAAATTCGGTCGAAAGTAGTGAATTTACGCCCGCGAGTGTCCAGATTATGTGCTAATTGACGCCGAAGCATCGCAGCTACCGTTTCCTTCCGGGAAAAGCCCCGTTTTCAAGTGCACAGTGAGTGGAAAACAAGTGGAGTGCGTGAAAAAAATGGCGAGCCAATCGAGCAGCCAAGACAAAGGCAGTTTGGAGAAGTTTGTTAAAATTTTGGCGATGAAATCGGCCCAAATAATTGTGCAGTCACGGCTGGGTGAGAAAATCAAAACCGACTGCAACCCGAAATCGTCCGGAAATGATTGGGTAAGTTGTGGGACGTTCGCATAAAGAGGGCACTAGGGCATGAAGGAATTTCCGTTCTGTTTACATATGTAGGCTACGGTGTTTGTTGTTTACCTTCAAATTTACACAGAGTTGACTTCATCCAGAACAGATGATAATGTTGTGTGTGTTCACTTCAGTTTTGTTATAGAATGACATACGTCTACGGTGATTTTGACGGCAAATTTAATAAAAATTTCTAGTATATTTCTTATTTCATATGCAGATAAAGCTTTTTTCTAATAAACACACGAATTTTAGTTTAACCCGTATGTTATCTTAAAATTTTAAATATTCAGTCATTTTGAAGGGCTTTCATGAATAACTTATTGGCCAACTCTTAAACCGAACCGAAAATTTTGGAAATGTTATTTAGTTTACTTAAAAAACCTTTCTTAAGGGTGATTCGGAGCTCCTGTTAATATTTTGATTGGCTAGTTAAGTGTACAACATTCTGTATTAGTTTATTAGTTGATGTTATTTTGGCGAAAAACATTATAAAAATATTTTATAAATTTCAAATATGATTAAGGGTAACAGTATCTAACTCCATCGTACCTCTAACGTGGCCATATCAGCACTTTGACGTTCAATCACAGCTCATAAAAAAAGTTTTCAACTGAAATCGAATGTTAAAAAGCTCAATAGGAAGTGAGCAAGCAAGTTTCTATCAACAGTTTTACAAATTAAATTGTTTAAATAGTGAAGCGAGTGCTTAACCTGCCAAACATGTGAGACTTTCCCCTGAATTGTTTCAAAGTTGATTATTGTCCATGAAATCTTTGAATTTTTCAACAGCTTTCTTGCTTCCTGGTTGTTTCGACCAGTTTTAAAAAGGAGAGGGTAATATAAATTTTGAAAAATATCTGCAACATCTTCAACCCAAAAATAGGAGTTCAGCACGAGTCTCACATGAATACATACGACAAGTACTAAAAAATAAATTTTGCTGCGAACTGAATTCAACATCTTTTGCCATAGGGTTCTAAAGCCCTATGTTAATTTGTCAGTACAACGATAAAAACACACCGTTAAAAACAATTCTTGATATTTTTTTTTATTTTAATGCAATTTTTATTGACGAGACAACAAAATCAAATCAAATTATTCGCTCTACAGCATTGCCTTGGCGTTCTCGATTGCGAGATTCCTACTCGAAACTAGGTGTTCGAAGGCTTGATTGTTGAGGCAATTGCAAACCTCTTTTTACACCTTAGCTTCCATCCACCCCGGGATTCGAACTGACGACCATTGGATTGTTAGTCCAACTGCCTACAAGCGACTCCACCGAGACAGGACCCAGGGAGACGACTCCTACAACCTGGACTGAGCTAACGACCTAACCTTTTTAGGTTAGTCCGGGGCCAACATTTACTTCCCGTCCAACGGAAGGCGTGATCAGACAAATCTCGTCTCGAAAAATGCCACCGGGACCTACTGGGATCGAACCCAGGTCGACTGGGTGAGAGGCAACCACGCTTACCCCTACACCACGAGTCCCGACGAGACAACCTTTTACGATAAATCATCTGGAACCTCTATGAACGAGCAATCAAACAAAATACTTTATGCCAAAAATGCCGTGAATTTTTGAAAATTGGTTTAAAAATCCATTTTAAACCCTTTTTGGTTGTACTAGGACTCATTGTCTTTATAAAAATAATCTTTTTCATTTCAATTTCAATGTAATTAGAAATCTAATCGGAAACCGAAAATTATTTCGGATTTTTTAAATCATGGCTGAATCTAAATTTATGAATTGAATTGTCATAAGAATAATATGATGTTCGAAAATTCCGAGTATCTTCACCAATAATTAACGAAAATTTTCCAAAAGAATTGCCAAAATTACGATACCAAAAACACAAAAAAAAATCCTCAAAACTCTTGTTCATACATAGACTCTAATGAGACTTCAGCGCCAATTTGCTTTAATTGCCGGTTTTAAATATGTTCAAATCATCATGTTATGGTTTCGAAGCTAGTTTAGCCTCCATGGACAATTTTTAATTTTTGTTGTGTCGCTTTGAACAACTTTTTTTTGTGTTGCCATGTTCAATTTATTTTTTAGTTCGACAATTAATCTATAAAGTTTCTAAAGACCTTTTAAAACCTAAAAAATGGCTATTATATTTGGTTAACTTTTATTGTTGTTTTTTGTGTCTTTTTGGAAACATACCGTAAAACGGGGTGACTTTGATAGGTTTGAGATTTTTTCGCAAAATGAAGAGTACAAATCAAAAACGTACGCAATTGCATGGAATCATATTGACCGGAGTAGAGAAAGGTTCAAGGTACTTCTAGAAGAAGTTTTCATTAAATTTTGAAAAGTTTAAAAGTTAGTTAACTATAATTAAGAAAACGTTGATGGATATCATTATTATCATATTCTCAAAGTGTCATGATTTTCTCAATGAACATGATTTCAAATCGGAAAACGGAATGCATTTTCGGATTCTTCGGACAATTTTCCACTAGGAGAAGGTAAACGAAGTTAGTAAATAATAAAAAATGTGTGTTTTTGAAACATAATTAAATTAAATTTCCAAATTTGAAGGCATTTTCAGTAGAACAAATTTTATAAAAAAAAATATTTTTTTTGATTCGTGCTTCGAATTCAGTTTAAAATACAATATGAATCGATAATTTTACAAACAAAACTATTTTAAACAAATTTCAGGCAAAATTCTGACTTTTTAACAATTTTACCTAAAATTTATATGTATTTTGTTAAAAAGTTTATACACTTAGTTAACTAAATAAGTCAAAGTCACCCCGTTATTCAAAATAAGAATTTTCAACGCAACAATTTTTTTAAACACTATTGAAAAAACTTTTTTTCAAAAATAGTGCATGGACCTTGTGTTTCCTACCCTAGTATATGTTTTAAAAATAATAGTCTTGAGAAAACCTTGAGTTGGAAAATATTCCAAAAATAAATTGAAATCCTATCAAAGTCACCCCGGCTCACGGTATGTAAAATATTTGAATATCTGGGTCAACTCCCCCAACTAAATCCAGAACATTCCAAGCCCAAAACATAGATCGAGCATACTCGACCAGCCAGCATTCTTTCGGCGATTAGTCACCAAAACATAGAAAACGAAAACGAGACAACTGCCTATGCTGGTGGAACGGATGTTGTTTTGTATGTTTCCACTTCTTGCCGGGGCGTCGTCTAGCGTACGTGCGTTTGTGCACGTGTGCCGAAAAAAAGAGCCAAAACTGGTTTCAAGGCCCAGCGACTGATTCTACTTGGACCGGGACCAAGTTGTGTAATGTGTTGTTACGGCAGAACAGTCTAGAGATTTCTATGCTTACAGCTGGGAGGTTGCGATGTTGTTGTTTGTTTCGTTGGTTTCTGTTTGGAAGATTTCTAGAGTTTTTTTTGAATAGGTCCTATAAACATATGGAAGACAATAGTTTATAGGACCTTTTCAAAAACAACTCAAGATTTGTTTTTTTTTCGGGGGAAGTTGATCACAACAAAACGGAAAACTACTGGTTCGAAGATTTGTTTACCCTGTTTCAGTGGGATTCTTGTTGGACGCACCCCACAAGGCCGTTGACCACTGCGAGGGTGATGAGCAGCACGTAAACAGTGATGACTCATCTGGACATCAGCGTTCAGAACTTTGATTAGCATATTGCTCTCGTAGTCACATCGACACCCTCGAAGTGTGATTAATTGCTGCAATAGCTCTGATTCCCGTTCTAATTACCCGCGCGTCTAGTCTGGCAGACCACGTGGAACGTCTCGTCGCCAGTGGACATGATTTTGCCATATCGTTCATGGTATTGGTCGGCGTATGATTTGCAAAATTTTCCGCTCCCGGCAAATCTTGGCCGCGGTTGACATGCGCGGGGAAAAGTTTAACGTCTGTATTGGTGACAGGAGAATTGGGGATATCCTCTCTCTCATAACCGGCATGGAGATGAACAGTGTCAAAATGTGGTTCAAGATTCAGACTACGAGACCATTGTCACGTCATCGTTCTGTAATTTGCCTTGAGCTGATGAGGATGACTTTCAAAACTAGAAAGCCACATCTTCATTATGCTTTTGAAGGTTACAGCTTGTTTTATTTAGGTCTAGCTATAAAAGCTAATTTTGGAATGATCAAAACAAGGTCTTGGAAACTCAAACGATGATTCCTTATCTTGAAAATATTCTAATAGATCTCCAACGTAAATCCCTCCCCCAACGTGTAAACATCTCTCGGAACTGGTTCAAACCAGAACTTATTGATGTAACCGCAAGCCGTTCGGTGCACTCCGCTTAGAAGGTGCAGTTATGCAATTTGTTTTCTCGAAGCTCGCCCATTACTTTGTAGTGGCCAGCAAAAATAACGCTTTCGAGCTCGTAGAGATGGAGTGCTATTCACTTTCGCGAAATGATGGCACGACTTGGGAATTGAAGTGTTTACACTTTGCGTTTTATACAGTAACGAACGTTTCGCCGATGATCGTCATCATCATCAGCACTATTATCTTCCCTCACCTTATCTGTGCGCTGAAGCGGGACGAGGAAATCGCGTGGTACAAGGTCATAATTTTCCTGAAATGTGTTCCAAGTGCAACGTGACTAGTGGCGCCAAACTGCTCTCAAGCACAGTCTCAACCGTTCCAGATCGAACTGCACGAATCTGGCCAATATCGTAGAGGAAGCTAAGTAGGTCGGCCCCTTAATGAGAGCGAACTTTCATTCGCTGAAGTTTCAAGCCCTGAACAAAGAAACTCCTGACCGTCCAGATGTGTTCGACAGATCGATCAAAAACGTGGTTTCCCCCAGCGACACCGTGAATTCTAAGCATGCCCAAAGTGGGCACAACACATTCCATTCATGATTAATTCTACGCATTCATTACAATTGCGACAATCGTCGCCGTCGCAGCCGGAGCAATAACCGCAGATCAACTGTGATCACCATGTGACCGTAAAGTGCACACCAACAACAACTGGTGCGAAAAAATTGCGCAGCAAATATGCAATTTTCGCGCACTATTTCGAATCATCATGTGTGTGAGTTGATGATGATCATGTCGGGGGTGCAGTGACACATCCATCGCTTGCAGTCAATTGTAAGGGTGCGGGCAGTTTGGCAATTATTGAACACATTTTTTTTAAACAAATTTCACAGAATGTCTGTTCAAAAGTTGCCAGCTTACCCTAAAACTTGTTTGTTTACGCCGTTTCACTTATAAATTGTGTGTGAGCGAGCACTATTTGCTATTTGATGCTTTGACGGCTCTTGGGTTAAAATTGGCATAATGGAATGAATTATATGTCGTTTATTGGCCTTTGTTCGGCCCCCCCCGCGGCAAGTGGAGGTGTTTTCATCAATAATAACTCATAAATACACTTTGCTGCAAACTGTCTTTCTTCCTCGAATGTTGCTTATCGCGATTGTAATTTAAGATCGACGCTAATCTTGGACTGAATCCCGGAAATAAAAACAAATACTAATTATTTGTCCCTGGATGAAGCCGCAGCGATGCGATAGGCGAAGTGAAGACGCTACACTGACGGCGATGATGATGATGTAACACCATATTGGCAGAATTAGCGATTGATTGCACTTCATCTCTTTCATTCACCAGAACGGAGCGGCGTTGGCGGTCTCGCTAAAGGGGTGTATTTCATTGTTCCGTGTTGCGCGACTAGACAATCGTAGAAATAGCACTGAGGAAGCGAATTGATTACTTAGGAAAAGTGTGTCACCAGGGTGTAGATTAGAATGGTGAAGTCAGTCATAGTAGAATTATAAATTTAAAATGAAAAGCTTTTTTTTATAAACATTGATGTTATCTGTACTGCCACAAAAAATTTGATGTATTTTGAAATATTTGAAAATCAGAACTATTCAAAAAAAACTTTTATTCTTTTAAAACAAAATTAATTCAAGTTAACCCTCAGCAAACTACATTACAATTTCCAAGCCTGGTTTTAAAGTCGTAGATGGTGTCATTCACTCTTGGGGCAATGACTGTCGATGATGGGTCTGGATTCAGTGTCCAAAAATGGTTTTTGCTATTTAATTTCAATTTCTTACTTTATTTAAAAAAAGGTGACAAAATGTAAAAAAAAATCATAGATCATTTAAAGCTTGAAATTTTCTAATGGTTATCTTGCTTGAAAAATAAGGAAAATATAGTTTTTTTTCTGTTGAATTAAATAAAATGGCAAATTTTCCTGAAGAAAACCTTTATGAGGTTCTAAAGATGATAACTGATTTTCTTTTTATAAAAATAAAATAATTGTTAGAAACTTAAGTTTTATTTTTTTTAACTTGCGTATTTGAAATTGTTATTATCTTAATTTATTGCACGAAACTTGAACATTTGTTTTGTCAAGACAAACAGAAAAATAGCTGTAAAATAATTTTATTGTTTCTAATCATAATTACTTACCAGTACAATAAAAAGAATATTATTTTATAAATTTGTATAATCTTATTTGAAATTTCTTTCAACCATCCAGACGAGAGCATTTCACATAAAAACTCTCTATGAACACTCTGCTACACTAGAAAAATATAAAAATTGAAATTACAAGCCATATAATGAATAAAAATGTTTTAAAATGCATTTTTGTTTTGCAATCATTAGTCTTCAAAGTATTCAAGCGTTGACGATTTTTTTCGACGAGTTTTATTTCATTTTTATCGATCCTACACATGCTAAATATGATTTTAAAGTCAGGAAAATGCATTTCAAATTGTTATCAGTTGATTAGACTTCTATTTCAATTAAAGTTTAGAATTTTCATGAAAAACAATTTTTTTAATCCCTGATTTCTCGAACCGATTTTAAAAGGGGGGCATAACCTTTAAATCATATTTGCAACGGCCTAACAGGATTCAAAGCTATGAAATTTCGAATGAAAAAAAAAACGAATTTCGGTACATCAATTACATTCAAAGCACCATGAGATCGAAGTAAACCATGCGCGTGTGCGGTTCAAATTTTTTCGCTGTCATTTTGGTTCTTCAATTTTTCGTCCAAAAAATAAAATAAATATTTAAATTTGCCATTTCCTGGCATTATTCGGTGGAAAACTTGCTGGTCAAGGACAAGCGGTTCAGCAGTAGTATCCAGCGGAGCAATTGGAACACAACCTGGATTTTGAAAAGAAGTTTGGTGTCAAAACGGCCAAATAACGTAGAGCCCGAGCCTGTTGCAGATATCGGAGCTGCTTTCCGGATTCCAACGCGAAGAATCATCATAGTCAAGATCAAGATCAGTCAAGATTTTCCAGCAGCAGCAAATTCATCCGGTACACTTTCATGGACAACGGAGGAGTCCATCGGCAACGTCACCAATCCCAGCTGAAAGTTGTGGTTGGCTGTTTTAAGTCGAAGGGAGCTCATCCGGTCGCAAATTTCTCAAATCGGAAAACTCCTGGAACTCAAATGAAGCTGGTCTTGATGATTAAATTATTTGGTGAGCCCGTTCCTTTTCTAAAACAAAAAACTCTCTCACTCATACTCTAACATTCGCTCAAACCACTTAAGACATCCACGCCAACCTTATTATATACGTGGTAGGGTGTTCCCTTAGTCGTTCGCTGTGAGTTGTGGATTGCCTGCTTCTCTAATGAAGGTTCGACTGGCGGGGCATGCTTATTAATTTCTCGTCGCTCCATACCCTCAGTGACGTGATGGGAGCAAGGGCGTCTATGCAAAGTGTCCCTACACCCGCTACAAATTTCCGGCGCTTGGGGAGGGAAGAGGGAAACCATTTTGATCTATGCGCCGGTATTTGTAGCATTAAAATTCGTGCAAAAAAACTTATGCACGTGGGTGTACAGATTACGGAGTAAAAGATGATCGAATTGTTCACCTAGCGCTCACATGTGTTCCAGGACCAAGTTGCCTGCGGGTATGGGGATCATACATACATACATCAATTACATTCAAAGCACCATGATTCTCCATCAAACGATTTTCTAGCACATTTTGCTGGAGACGCATTGTGCTTTATGTTCAATTTATGTACCAAATTCCGATATTTTTATTTTCAAAAAAAAATCATACTTCAGAATCCTGTTTAAAGATTGCTGTTTACAAAATTTGAGATAAGATTAAAGTAGCCCTACTTCATTGAAATTACAAAAATAAACATCTAAAATGAGTAAGGGAAAGTGGGGCAAGTGTAACAAGCTAAGGAAATGCTTGTTATAACCCATTAAGAACGTTAAAAAATCTGTCGGATTTATAAGAATCATCTTATTCCAGGTCTTGACTGAGACTTTGATAGAACAAGTTTTTAAAAAAAATCTGTTTTTTAATGTAAAAAAATGATTTTTTTTTATTTTTCGTACGTTCTACTCAACTAGTGGGGCAAGACGAACAACCCGTTGGGGCAAGAGGAACAATGCATGAAAAACATGCTAATTTACAAACAATTGAAATATTATCACTTAGATACATCAGATTAAGATGTATTTGAAACGTATCTTTCATTTTTAGATTAAACAATAATATTTTACTAAAAATTTTACCGTTTTTACGAAAAAAATATATTACTTAGATGTTAAATAGTAAATTTTCATGATATTATTATATCGTGTATGGACAATTTTTTAAACAATTGATTATCAGTTTTTAAGATTTTTTAATGTATTTTTTCACAATAAAATATGTTGCTGCAGCAATTCGTATTTTTTTCCATACTAAAAATCCATATGGTACACTTGCCCCACCTAAACAAGATTTTTTAAAAGATCTCTCCAAAAATAACCAAAACATAAATCATACTTTATAATAATTGCAAGTCATTGGTAGGGACACTACTGATCAAGGAAAAATAGCATTTTGATAAAATGAGCCTTAAAACGAACCCTAAGCCTTATTTTGTACTTTCCAAATATTATAAGGAAACAAAGGTTTTGAAAAAAACTTTATTCAATATTATGCCCCGTGGCGTTTACGTCGTTTTGGTGGCTATGTGGTAGTAGAATCAGCTAATTGCATTGCTAGCAACAATTCCTCATACTGGAAATAATCAAAATTGTAAAAATTACGGCCTTACTAGCGATTGTTCCTCTTGTCCCATATTGTCGTCTTGCCCCACCTTCCCCTATTTCTTTCTTTATTTTAGCAAATCGACTTTTTTCGTATTGTTTCATAAGAAACTTTGTCCATGCCTTAACATGACCTATATAACATAACCCATTTTGCATCATCAGTTTTTTTTTTTTCATATTTCTAAATTTAAAAATCCAGCCAAGTATTTAAAATTGTCCAAAATAAGAGATTATAGCCCTTTCAACAGGTTACTCTTGATTGTAGTATTGTAGGAAGCTGTTGTATGTACCTCGCACAATAGACATTTAACTATATAATTTCACAATAAAATGTCATACACTCATGAAAGCATAACAAAGCTTGAGTTTCATTGGTTTAAAGTAATAATTTTGTAAAAATATGCATTATTTAATACATCCAAAGTTTGTTTACTTCCGTTGGATTTTTTCCAAATGTGTGATCAGACACTGAACTAAAAAAAAGTACCAAATTCCTAAATTCTAGGAATTTTGCCTCCTTTCCTTATTAAAAACGAAAAAACCCGATTACTAAATAAGGCAAAGAGGCAAAATTCTCAGAATTTATGAATTTGGTACATTTTTTTTCTATTTCAGTGCAAGGATAGCTTTTAAATGATTTTTTTTTTTATTTTCAATTCATTTTATTTACCGAAATAACAATTTTACAACTTGAGTGAATGGCTGGTTCACAGAGATTTGGTGTTCCTTGCAACTATTTCCTTTTCATTAACCGCTTGGTAACAGAAGGTTCTTCAAATGCAATTAAACAAAAACTAGGGAAAATTTGGCCAAAAAACCTAGTGTGATCGAAACTTGGAAATGAATGTAAAAGCGATTTTTTATGTTCAACAAGCCTTACCCGACAAACTTCGTTCTGTCTTTTTTCGTTTGTTGACGTTTTTAACTTGTTTGCTTATTCAGCCTCCTGTGATCAAAATTTGATTTTACGTAACTTTTCCCATACAATCTGCAGATTTTCTGGAATCGGTTCCAGAGTGGCCAAAGTTGTAACTTTTTGGCGTAAGAACCTTCCTTGGACTTATACGAACCCAACGCAACAAAGAGCACCTCGATCCGACGTTCCGTGTTGAATTGATTCGCGTTCGAACAAAACCGTCGAAATCTATATATATAAAAAATTTCGAAGGTTTTGTTCGAACGCGAATCAGTTCAATACGGAGCGTCGGATCGAGGTGCTCTTTGTTGCGTTGGGTTCGTATAAGCCCAAGGAAGGTTTATACGTTAACTAATTGACACTTTGGCCACTCTGGAACCGATTCCGGAGAATCTGCCGATTGTATGGGAAAAGCTACGTATAATCAAATTTTGATCACAGGAGGCTAAAAAAGCAAAAGAGCTAAAAACGTCAACAAACGAAAAAATGGCAGAACGAAGTTTGTCGGGTAAGGCTTGTTTTTTATATATATATAGAAGATTATCGATTATCCATGGTTTTTTTTTTTCAACATTGGTCGATCTACAAACTGTTTCAAATATGGGAGATTGTAAGCGTATTTTGAAAAAAAAAAAATCACAAGCCAAGACTATACTGTAAATATGGATTTGAAAGAAAAATTCGTAATAGTCATAGCATTTATGATATTTCAACGATATCACGAGCATAATTTTTGATAAAAAATACCATTAATTTGTGAGAAAGCAAAACTAGTAAATTGAAATTTCATGAGTGTACAGCATGTAACAATACAAAACTCCCAGCATATAGTTCAGCTCATCGACTGCAATCTGCGGGCACCATGCACCCTGAAGCAATTTAATTTGTTCATCTTTGTTTCTTCTCAATCTGCCGTCAGTGCTCCAGTTTTGGTTCAATCTCTCAAAAAGTCGTATCGTCATCAGTTCATCGCCATCACCATCATCTGCACTGCACGAACGCTCTTTGTGCTGTTGCGCTTGAATGAAAAACATCGCCGTCGTCGTCTTCATCGTCGTAGCATAACTTTCCAGCCAGCATTATTCGATTTATGATGGCTGCTGGCTGCATTCCCGCGTGATTTCGACGTTGTGTGAACTCTGCGTGTGAGAGATTGCATGAAAAACAACATAAAAGCACACACGCAAAAAGGTGTGTCCGTGTTTTGGGGACCAACGAACGGTCGGGAAACGCTCACACCAATACTAGCGGAAAAGTCAGAGTGCTGCAACGTGGATGGATTCCGCTTGATGCTGATGGATGTGCACTGTGGGAGTGATGCGATGGGTGCGATGTCTAAAGTTGGAATTTTATGAAAGACTTTTTAGTTGGTCTTTGATTGTGAGAGTTAATTTCCATCCAAGTTGGCCTAAACATAAATCATGCTCAAGGATGCAGCAGCTGCATAAACGCTATGTTTTGAATCGTAGCCTACTCGGTTGTTGGTGTTTGTGATTCACGTTTTCCACCAGTATATGTGTCAATGCATACTGCGATGGTATTGGTGTTGTGTAGCATAACTCCCTCTTCGCTGTGTGCGTCCAACATACGCCCGACTCATCGCGCGGTTGAACGCAAAGGTGGAAACTCTCCCATGTCTGTCGCATTGTAGCTGCGGTTGTGTTGAGTTGTGTATGGAAAAGCACCATTTTCTCGTGCTGGAATCGAATCGGGGATTTTTTTCTCACCAAATTATTCGGTAGAGCGCTCTCTGCCGATTCTTCTCGACGGTGACGTTTACGACGAGGAAAAGCACATTTTTCGCGGACGAAAGAGCAGACATTGCTGTTTTTTGCAAAGTGAAGTTTTGCTTTATTGCTGTTAAAAAATTGCAGATAAAACTATATCACTGAGCAATCTACCAGTGAACGCTTTAAAAGTTTGTTGGAAGTGCAGTGTGGGAAGGTTCCGAACATTTATACTGAACTACGGGAGATTGAAGAGTGGAAAATTGATTTAGCAGTGAATAAAAAAAATTACGACCAGACTGCAGAGCTGGCAAGTGTGTGAATTGTGAAATAGGTGGATGAAAAATTAGTAATACAGTGCAGATTTGGATAAATTGGATAACCTCAAGCGGATTAACTTCGTCGCAGTTTTCAAAGGTAAAAAGACGCCCACTTTGATGAATTCTCAAAGTTTCAGCGAAAAACCACGTGTTTCCTTGCCCAGCAAACTCTCACGATAGCATATCGCCGAGATTGCGTTCTAAAGCACATCAATTTCATAATGCCATCTGAACAAAAAAAAAACAATTTTCCCATCGTTCGCGAAATGATATTCAATGGGAATTGTTTGCGAAAGCAAATCAGAACAACCCCGTCGACGGTGGTGGCGCCTCCTCGGCGTCGGGTTCTATCAAAATGATAGCGTGCAATTCGCAATTCCGCCACGTTAATTACAATAATTGCTATCAACCCCCGGCCCGGAACGAACGGTTCCGTTTTCGCGTCAGCGCGTCAACTTATTTGGCGCTCTTCCACGTTTTCCAATTAGACTCGGGAAAGGTGAATCCCGCACTGGTTGTTGTTTTTCGGTTCGTTCGCACCGCTCTCTTACCTGGCATCAAATTGGATTTTGCTGCAACGCGCGACCAGCCCAAATCGGGTTGAAAAGTTGTATAATTATCCGTTTATATTCAGCAAAACGGACCAAACCGGACCAGGACAGGCGACACGTAGGCGAAACTCATTACTTGTCCGTGTCTTCGATGCAGAGCAGATCCAGCCAGAAGGGCCATAAATGGAGCGCCATTTTTCAAAGCCGTCCCACAGAAGTCCCGCCACCGTGGCGTCCTACACACACGCCCCTCGAAGAACTGGTCGACGAATGGCTTGAAGAAGTGGTTCCATTCATTCATGCGGAACTTGTGGGTTAATCGGATAGAAATTTGCATTGATTGGTATGCTGCAGTAACAGGCTGAACATATGGCTGCGGCTTGGGATTGTAATTTTACACTCGAATGGTTAAATGATTTGTCGTTTGAATTGCACTTGCATGTCGAGATAGCTTGGTAAATTGCTTTATTTATGACCTTCAACAGATGTAATAAACTTTCTGAATTGAAGTTTTTCTTATTTTTCTATTCACGTTCAGAAGGAAGGTTTCATCCTATCCTCCTACTAACACTTTTTATATCTCAACCTATAGAAAATATAACCAGAAGAAGTTAGAGCGATTTTTCTGTTTAAAATGAGCCCTTTTTAAATGTGTCTATATTGTTCAGGAGGAAAAACAAAAAAAAATACTGTAAGCTGTACAAGAATTCTTCTTCTACAAAATCATTTTAAAGTTTTATCGGTGTATCAAATAAAAATTGTTTAAATATTTTCACTTAAGATCGTTGCAAATACTTTCATAGTTTATGTTACCTCTCTTCAATATTTGTTCAAAAAATTAAGGAGCAATAAACCTTATTTTTCAAAAAAAAAACATTCAAAATCACATTGGAAAAAGACGTAAATCAAGTGAAACAATATAATGCATTTTCCTGCGTTTTATTGTTTTTAGCAATATAAAAAAAATTAAAATTTCAGAAAAAAATTATGTACAGTACGGCAAATAGTATTTTTTAAAAATCGTAAGAAATATTTTTGCATCGCAGTTTTGAAATTATTGCATGTTATTTTAAAATTACTATTTATTTATTTTTTCTCTCTCCCCTCAAGTTTGGCCAGAGCTAAACTTAAAATCGGCCTTGGGATATTTTCACTTAATTAAACAGCATCTATTTTATATTAAAAGTAACAAAATATGCGACTATTGTTATAATGGATAGTAAAAGTTTTTATGTTAAAAAACGTTGTGCACTACGTTATAAAATGTCATATCTGCTTTCAATATAATTAATGATGCATTGATTTTTCTGACCAAGTGAAAATAAGCATTTATTTAATACACCTACAGTATTTGGTAAATTGATTTAGCCTTTTCAGATGTGTGTATCCCTTTTAAGCACTCACATTATTTCATCAGAGCAAACATCATATTATGCTGCCTTCATAAACTTAGTCACATATGTGTTTGATGTTTTTTTGCATTTAAATAAATTAAATTAAATAACGGTTTTTTAATTGTTTTAAAAAAAAAATCTTCAAATAAAATCCTTTACCACCCAAATATTTTTTATTTTTTTTATTTTTCCTGTCATAGAAGGTTATTTTGAGCAACTTTTATTCTTATTGTTTGAGGTTTAAAAACATTATTTTTGGTCTATTTTAGTCATTTATTTGCTTTTCTTTTTTCATATTTTTCGTCCTTTTTTTATTTTTGCCTTTTTCTTCTTACTGAGGAAAGGCCATAAAATCAACACAAAAATGAACTTCTTAATTCGACTTCCTAGCCCCACCTTCACGTATACATATCGACTCAGGATAAAACTCTGAACAAATGGTTGTGTGTAGGGATGTGGATGAGTGCAACGAAAAAAAAATCACTTGATTTTCTCAACACTGGCTGAACCGATTTTGACCGTTTTGGTCTAATTAGATTTGTTGTGGGGTTGTAAAGTTTTGTAAAGTTCTTCAAAAGTTATGTTTAAAAACGATTTTCACAAAAAAATATGAAAGTTTACTAAAAAAAACAAATGATTTTTTACCCGAGCAGATGGAAATAACTAGAAAAGTTCATGTTCTGTTAGTGTCAGGAGGGTGTGGCTGACGGTTTACAAATTTTGTTTAAAATTTGAAGAAAAAAAAACGTAAGTGTTGGGATGTTTTTTTTTTTCTTATCGTTAGCGATGATCATCATTTTCTGATAACAAAATCAGATATTTTAACATGACTTGTTCTTGAAATGACCTCCGTTTTGTTAATCCCACCTGCCTGGAGAACGAACTTTAATTTTTTTTTACATATAACTTATCACCCCCATACTGACCTTACAAGAAAATATAATTAGTCAATTAATGAAAAAGTTGCATACAAATATCAAACCACAAATTCCATAAGATTTTGATAATTTAGGAGTTATCCCGAATAAAAAATTACCATTTGATTACCATATTGGATCATACAATGACACTTTGAGAAATGGTAACTATTTGTGAAATCGTTTTTCAATTTCCCAAAATTAAAATTTAACTATATTAAACTATTTGTGAACTGTTTGATTTAAGGTTACTTTTTGCCAAATAGTACTTAAACCATTTATTTACCATACAACAAACAGTTTTTTGACGAAAATAGTTCTGAGTTTTTTAAGGTTACCATTGCTAACCACCCTTATGCCAGATGGTTAAACCATTTGTGAGATAGTAAAAATTCATGCCAACCATATAAATACCATTTTTAAAATAGTAGTCAAACATTTTTGGAAATGGTAGTAACAATATAGTTTAAAGTTCAATTACCATATGAAAAAAAGTTTTTATATGGTACTTTTTTATGCGGGATAATGCATGATAAAGAACTAGTAACAGTTGATAAATGGTTTTTTACGATTAAATTGTGGTTAAAGTAGTAATTTTCTATAAAGAGTTGTACATTTTGTCTGAATTATACAAGAATTCCGATGAATAATTCAATCCCAATTTTTATTATATGAGCAATTCTCTACAAAACCGGCCGATTTCGACCATTTTTATTTTTTGTATTTTTTGATTTGGCTCAAACTTTGTGGGGGCCTTCCCTATGACCAAAGAAGCCATTTTGCATCATTAGTTTGTCCATATAAATTTCCATACAAATTTGGCAGCTGTTCATACAAAAATGGTACGTAAATATTCGAAAATCTGTAACTTTTGAAGAAATTTTTTGATCAATTTGGTGTCTTCGGCAAAGTTGTAGGTATTGTTAAGGACTATTTAGAAAAAAATAGGTACACGGAAAAAAAAATTTCCCGATTTTTTTATTAACTTTTTTTTTACAAAAACTCAAATTCCCAAAATACGTATTTTTTGATTTTCGAGATTTTTTTATATGTTTTAGGGGACAAAAATCCGCAACTTTTGAGCTATAGAGAAACATGGTCAAAAAATCTGCCGCCGAGTTATGATTTTTTGAAAAACTGGTGATTTTTGGAAAAAATCGAAATTTCATACATAAAATTTTTTTGACCTCATTTTTTTATGCAAAATTGAATTTGCAATCGAAAATTACTTTACAGATTTTTTGATAAAGGGCCCCGTTTTCAAGATATAGCCACCGAAAGTTTCATTTCAGCGAAATATTTGCAGTTTTTCGATTTTTAAAAATAGTGACCATGAGTGACCATTTCTAAAAATATTTTTTTTGAAAAGTTCAGAAAATTTGCTATAAAATTGTCTAAGAGACATCGAAGATTGGACCTCTGGTTGTTGAGATACAGCGGTTTAAAGAAAAAGAAACACGAAAATTGAAGTTTTCTACGTCTCACCCAAACAGCCCACGATTTTCTAATGACGATATCTCAGCAACTAATGGTTCAATTTTCAGTGTTAATACATGAAACATTCGTGAAAATTTCCGATCTTTTCGAAAAAAATATTTTGAAAAAAATTAAATCAAGACTAACATTTTAAAAAGGCCAAACATTGAATATTATGCCCATTTGAAATGTTAGTCTTGATTTAAAAATTTTCAAAATATTTTTTTCGAAAAGATCGGAAAATTTCACGAATGTTTCATGTATTAACATTGAAAATTGAACCATTAATTGCTGAGATATCGTCATTAGAAAATCGTGGGCTGTTTGGGTGAGACGTAGAAAACTTCAATTTTCGTGTTTCTTTTTCTTTAAGCCGCTGTATCTCAACAACCAGAGGTCCAATCTTCGATGTCTCTTAGACAATTTTATAGCAAATTTTCTGAACTTTTCAAAAAAAATATTTTTAGAAATGGTCACTCATGGTCACTATTTTTAAAAATCGAAAAACTGCAAATATTTCGCTGAAATCAAACTTTCGGTGGCTATATCTTGAAAACGGGGCCCTTTATCAAAAAATCTGTAAAGTAATTTTCGATTGCAAATTCAATTTTGCATAAAAAAATGAGGTCAAAAAAATTTTATGTATGAAATTTCAATTATTTCCAAAAATCACCAGTTTTTCAAAAAATCATAACTCGGCGGCAGATTTTTTGACCATGTTTCTCTATAGCTCAAAAGTTGCGGATTTTTGTCCCCTAAAACATATAAAAAAATCTCGAAAATCAAAAAATACGTATTTTGGGAATTTGAGTTTTTGTGAAAAAAAAGTTAATAAAAAAATCGGGAAATTTTTTTTTCCGTGTACCTATTTTTTCTAAATAGTCCTTAACAATACCTACAACTTTGCCGAAGACACCAAATTGATCAAAAAATTCCTTCAAAAGTTACAGATTTTCGAATATTTACGTACCATTTTTGTATGAACAGCTGCCAAATTTGTATGGAAATTTATATGGACAAACTAATGATGCAAAATGGCTTCTTTGGTCATAGGGAAGGCCCCCACAAAGTTTGAGCCAAATAAAAAAATACAAATAAAATCCATTTCCGGTTTTGGTAGAGAATTGCTCATATCCATCATTCAGACATTACATACTCATAGCAATAAATTTATCGTCACCTGATCCACTTTCATCCTTCAACGTCAGCCTTGAGCTGCTCAAAATATATGTGTCT